>NW_007577907.1:136397-159687 GCF_000690725.1 Stegastes partitus
TTATGCAGACTTGATTTTCTGACCGTGATTGACCTGACACATACTCTATATTACAGAGAAGTAATAAGAAAGTGCACTATTGTCTCGTGTGACATTTTTAATGGTGTAATTGTTCCCTAAAAGTCTTTTATTCACCGTGTAATAAAACCTCCTTTCTCACCTTTTCCACGTTTCAAATTCAGATCCTTCTCACATTGCGTTCCTGGCAGTGTGGTTTGTTCCAGCGCCACTTCATGCGCCAGTCACTGTCAGTGCCGGTTTTTGTATCCTATCAAAGCCACTTTCGCAGTGGTAATTGGCAGTTAAATTGGCACTCCCAAAAAGTAAATCGTCTGGAGTGTGAGCTATTCTGCTTTAAACAGACCTTTGAACATACATAATTACAGTCCAGAGACACCCAGAAGATACACTGTGTGATTTAAAATTTCAAACGTCGCAATCATTACATCAATAAAGTGTTATTCTGTAAAACCTGTAATGAGGCAAAAGTAAAGTACAGCCTGTCCATCAGTCCATCCATCTGTCGTTGTGATTTTGCACACAGAGAGCTTCTTCTTTTTTTCCCGAGAGTTAGTCTCCGAGAAAGCTGAGAATATGTTCGGATCTAAGTGAAGGAGCATCAGACTTGAAAGAGGCACATCGAAAAACCCGAGACACTTTGATGTTGAAATGTAATTTGTATACATGACACCATGCCTCTTCCTGCAACGGGGAAAAAAAAAAAAAAACATTTTATCATTATCATAATGCAATACCGTTAAAACCCTGTCATGTTATTTCACTAAGCCGATCCTACTAATATGCAAAATGTCAGTGTCAGTGTGGAATCCTGAAACTTTAGATTATGTGCTTCTATAGTTTGGAGACTCAAAGTTTGGGTATCCATAGCAGCTCAAATACCACAACACAGACACTTCCCTGCTAAACACTCCTTCTAGCACAGGTGCTGAATGTACTGCAGGCCTCCTCGGCGTGGTATGCATGTCATCCTCTTACATCTCGTTCTGCCTTTCTTCTGTCTCTTTGCTGACGTTGCGTACAGAACAAATAGACGTTACACTGCTCAACAGGTGTCACGACATTAGAAATACTGCACGTACGCTCGGGAACTGAAAACACAGTGGCGTGACTCACATAGTCCTGTCAATTATGTTGACTCTTGCTTAGGAGATGAGAGTGGAGCAAGTTCCATTATCCTATTACGTTTAATAGGGCAAGTGGATAACTGCTGCGTCAACTTAATAGCAAACAGTGTGTTAAGAGTTTAACATCGGAATGACGGGTACAGTACATAAAAATAACTCAGTTGTGAAGACTATAGCGGGTGTTGTTAAAAATACCAATGCGTTGCCTGTTCAATCAAGAAATCAGATAAAGAGTTCCTTGTCAACTATTAGCACTCGAAGTGAAACAGACTAGTCATGTGCACATATCCAAAACCTCAGTGGGATACAAAGAACTATCTAACTGCAATGCAAGAAGCATCCACGCAGTGAATCAGAGCTGCTTTTACCTTTATTTGCAATGCTTTGACCACGTGCAGGAATCCTCAGGCAAATTTTTTTGCAAACATTTCCCTTCCTCAGGCAAATTTTTTGCAAACAAGTCATCATGTGTGGACGCTCCTCTTTCTTGATGCCAGTTTTCAAAACTCACTGTCCGGCAGGGTTATTTCAACCATAGTCAATCCACCCAAGAAAAAGTGAATCAGCAGCAATTTTGCTAGCTGATTAATAGTGTGAGTCATTTTAAAAGTGCTGCTCTCTTCTGCGTTCTGGGTAGTGATTGTTCAGTAAGAATCATTGGTTTCCCACTGGTATTTGGAAAAAACATTCAAGATGAAGGTATTGAAGATATAAGTTGACCTTTCGGGAATTCCAACAAGCATTTTCGCTATTTTTGATATCCTATTTACTAAATAATTAATGGAAAACCTAACTGATAAGATTTATTTATAATGAAGAAAATGCGTTATTTGCAGCACTACTTGTCAGACAAATACTGCAGAATCGTCAATAACAACAACAACAAGGACAAGGAGAAGGGAAGAAAAGAAAAGTCAAAATATACATCTTAATGAGGTGTTGTGCCACCACAAGACTCAAGAACTGTTTCAGTGGTCCTTGCTGTAGATTTGACAAGTTTTTGGAACTCTGCTGAGGGAAAAACAGCATTCATCTAAAAGATCTGATGCTTTGATGATGGTGGCAGAGAGCATTTTTAAATATGTCGCTCCAGAATTGGGTTAAGATTGTGTGTCTTATAAAGGCCATAGCATGTGAGACCCCTGCAATTGCATTAGTTATGGTAGGTGTTCACAGGATCCCTTTTTTCCACGTTACCCATGCATTGTTTTTGCAAGCAGATATACAACGCATTGTGGTGGCATCACATTGTGTTTTGAGAGATTGATTGTCACGTGGGCCAATCCTCATTGGCAGAAAGTTGAGGTCTATGATTAGGGCTGCAACTAACGATTATTTTAGTAGTCCACTAATCTGTCCATTATTTTTTCGATTAGTCGACTAGTCACGATTATTTCTGTCACGCCCACCATCTGTGCTTCCTGTTGACGCAGCTCATTTTACAGGCTCCAGTGCAAGTTTTACCCCACTCTCTAAATTTGCATCCCATGAATGTCGCCCTAATTTCCAGTCAGTCACAACATAATGTCCTTAAGTAAATTAAAAGAATCCCTCCTGAACCAGTTGAATATGAAATTTACGCTGAACAGCGTAGTCTTTTTTATTTTAACACATTCAAACTCTGCTGTATTGTCATATCCAAACAATACAGAATTTGGCTCAAAAAGAAAACAAAATAAACAAAATTAGAAAATTAGGCTAAATTAGTTGTCACAAAATATAGGCTGCCACACCCCAATACATGCAGACTAAATGAATCAATCCATTCAGCTGTTTCAATGTTACAAATGAATGATGTTATTAATTCATGCTATGTGATTATTATTTGTTACCAAACAGTATATAGGCCTAGTCTAATGCTTCAACCCACAGAGCTAAAACCTCGGCGAGGCAGGCTAAGTTAGGGGAAAAGTCAGATACTTTGGGATTAACTGGAACCATTTTAAAGCCGACCGACTGAGATGCGCTACATTTTAGTGGTGCTAGCATGTACTGCTGTGGTCTTCATAAATTGTTACGTTTGCAGAAGCAGTAGGCGTCTTGTTTCGTGTCTTTGTGGTCTTAAAAATGGTTACAGTTGTTGTTTGCCCTGTCAGGGAAGCTGTACACTTCTATAATTTGGTGTTCTATTGCACTTAACACGTTAATTTTCATGAAATGGCCTTGAAATGATTGATGTCATCCTGAAGTACGTAACCTGTTTCTCGCAAGGTAAACAAAAATAAACATGGTAATGCTAATTTACCATCCGGAACGCTGGGAGCCATGACTCCGGGGTGCTTTCGTTTCAGACGCTCATGCATGACTGTCGTGCTGCCATGGTGCCAGCTCTGCGTGGCAGACTGCACATTTCACCTGTTTTGACACTTTATTTAACTTGAAATATTGCCAAACTATACTTTCACTCTGACCCCGTTCAGCTCGCGCCGCCACCGATCTTGAGATGTTTTTCGTTGGCTGAGAACACAGACGCTGCAAACAGTGACAGCACTGCCCCCAGCATTTGTTGTGGTGCGTTGGTCATTTGTGTAGTGTTGGGACATCTCATACAGGCTGGAAAGCTATGGTTGGTAAGGACGGTGTTAAGATACCTGGCGCAGTGTTTTATTATCAAAGCCCTTACAGGACAGCTAGAATGTGACGCGTCGACAATGAAATTTCGCATCGACGAATTTTTGTTGTCGACATTGTCGACTAATCATTGCAACGTTATCTATGATGCTTTATGCAAATCAGCAGTGTCTTGCTGTCCTTTAAATGCCCCCAAAAACCTTTTCACTGGCTTCTGTTAATCTAAAATAAGGATGGATTCGCAGCTCATTGACTCATTTCTTGCCTTAAATGTCTTCAGACACTATTTTTGTAATATAATAATTAAATGCACGCAAACAATCAGATGAAGGCCGCATTTTCACACTCCTAGAAGGGTGTAAAGGGTGTAGCCTGTATTGGTTTTCTGTCCAACGCTGGGAAGCGCCACCCCTGTGGACACATGCTGTTATGTTTCTCTGCTCATTTATTCAGGCTTTTTCCTTGAATTAGAAAGAAGAAGAGCAGAAAGAAAATCAACTTGGGGGTCCTTTTTGTGACAGTACATTTACAGAATGATGTGCATTTCTGAGGAACACATTAGGTTCGGCGTAAGCCTGCATGTCTGTGTGTGCTCCAGACTCAGCTTGATGCCTTTGTATGCTTTAGCTGCAAAATCAAAGATCACAACTACTGTTCATCTCTCTCCTGTCAAGTCTAGTCAAACAAAGCTCACCATTACTACCAATTAGAGATGCACCACTCTGTGAACACACACACACACACACACACACACACACACACACACACACAAACATGCACGAAAAACCATCACCGCAACTTCAGCCTGGCCTCGGTGAAACAATCTTCCCCTCATCCTCACATCATCCTCTGCCGCCGTTACAGATGGTTTCATTCCCCAACACATTAATAAACCATCATCCAGTTGAATGAAGCCATATAATACCTAGCGTTGCCAATAATCCCATAGGTAAGAGGCTTAGCAGACAGGCCTGAGAGAGAGAGAGAGAGAGAGAGAGACAGACAGAGAGAGAGACAGAGTGAGAGACAGATAGGAAGATGAGTCTGTGGTGGGGGGGCTGAATAAGTTTTATCTGAAGTCTGGTATCCATGTTGATATTTAGCACAAAGCTAAAAGGCTACACACACACAGGTTTGGACCAGACCATCACCATATGGAGGGGTTATTAGGCCAAGCACTCAACCCCTTGCTGTTTTGTAGTTTCAGGGTTTGCCCTTTAAATAGATCTACTGTATTTTGTAATAACAGCTTAGTGCCAACTCATATAAGAAACCAGGCTTAAATGACGTAACGCTGCATTTATCACAATGGAGAGAGAAATATTGATTTTTCAAATTAACTCATAAAGAACCACTGAAAACTCATTACAGTGGTGGATTTTAATAGCACCATTATAGTCTTAGAATGTGATCCGTTCACTTGTTCTTACTTAATAAAGTTTCAAAATATTCAACCTAAGAACACGTTCCAGCAAACTGGTGCTATTCCCTATTCGCCCTTGGGGTTAATTTCGAATAGGCTCTGAAAATGGGTCTTTAGGTACAAATGACTCAGAATTCCAGTAGCCATGATCGGCTTTTCATTTTTAAGCCCAGGCACACAGCATGAGTCTCAGAGCTCAGTCTGAACTGAAAAAAAAAACAACTTCTTTTGATCTAAAGAGAAATGAATTTAAAGCCCTTTAAGACGTCAATTCACCATTAGTTTTTTTTTTGTTTTTTGTTTTTTGATGTGGGCAATGGTTTGAATATAAACAGTCTAACGAAGAACATATTCATGAGACTTCTGCATCTTCGTATTTTCTTTGGAAAGTTTCACCAGTTTGTTACATCAGGGTTGAACAAAATCCGAATTAAATCGACCACACAGTCCGACTGAATTACCAGATTTTATATTGACAATAAACACTAACTAATGAGTTTTTGTTTTTCAAACTTTAACTTTGAACTTGGCCAATTTTCTGCATGGCACCAACTGATGAAAAGAGTCATAAGCTCTCTAGAGAAACTCTGGAGAAATTAAACCTGATGAGATCATGGTGATGCCATCAGGGTGAATCAGTTGGTTTTTAGACTTCAAACTCAGAAACAATCTGTTTTTCACATTGGGTGTGGAGTTTAAAAGATGTGGCTGCTTAATAGGCAAAGATGGTCAATTGAAATACTGTAAATGTGCAATATGGGACACGTATGATCCAATACTTTCAATTTTGACTCATACTAGGGACTAAAAGTTCAGGTTTCTTGGCCTCTGCTACAAAGATTCAAACAAATCTTCTTTGTTGCCCGACTTAATGGAACATTTTAGCTTTCATGAGCTTTATGATCATGATTAAAGGGTTATTTTGATTCTGAATCCTGCACTTGCAGTCTTTGAATGCCATGATTGCTTATGAGCACAAAACATGGAAATTACTGCAGCTAAAATACAACCTGACACAAATCTATATTCACAGTCAGTGCAGAGGCAATCAATTCTAAAAGTGTAGTTTTGCATTTACTGGGTTTCAATGCCCATATTCTATGCGGCTTGTATTTTAGAGAGGATCAGGCAGTGTTTCTATAATGGAACATAAGTGAATTTTCTCCTTATGTTGTTGGCTGTCAAACTGGGAGACGTGACATGATGAAAAGCTGCAAGTCCGATTGCTTGTAGTGGCAGTCGAATCTATTTTGTTGCTGATTTTCCTGCCTTGATCGCAATGCATATGTACTTTACATATTGCGCCTGTGTTGTATCTCCTCACAGCTTTCACCGTGAATAGACTTCTGTAGGGGATCGTTAGACGGCATGAAGTCTGTTTGTCTTTCAACCATAATGGTCACATCTCAGTGAAGAAACACTCGACAGCCTTATTACTGTTGGAAGTGCACACTGCAGATTGCCCACTTCTCTGCAATTGTTGCAACGCCGCTCCATTGACATGCAACACGCTGATCCACACATGTTAAATGCAAATGCACATGCACATGTAATCGCACCCACGCAGACTAATGACACTGAGCATGAGCTATCGCCTTGCTGTTTCCTCATCAACACACCATACCCTAATCTCCGTGTATTGTGTTATTCTAATAAGACGGGGAGGGGGAGGGTTGTGACAGGGAGAGAAAAGAGTACATGGCAGTGTGGTGAAGACACAGGGTGATGACATGACGGCGGGGTAGAGATATGGCCGATCCGGCCTGTCAGGCAAAGCTTTTGTCCTTCCAGTCCCATGGAGCAAGAGGAGAGGAACTGACAGCGGTGCTTTTCTTCCTCTTCCTCCTCCCTTCTTTCTTTTTTTTTTTCCTTCTTCTTCTCACTACTGGAGCTGAATGCCAACAGCCCAGAAGACTTGTCTCTGTGATTAAGAGAGAAAGCGAGAGGAGAGAGAAAGAGACGGGCAGAGAAAGAGAGACAGATATGCAAGACAGAAGAAAGCTGGAGGAAGAAATATGGGGGGGGACTAAAAAAAAGAAAAAGAAAAGATAAACGTCTCATCCCTTCTACAAATCCGATGTCGACTCAAATCCTGGCGTAATCCCCAGGGGGAAACCCGTTTGGGTTTTGGAGGCTTGTTAGTGTAGCTTGGGCCCGCCTGGCAAAGACCATGTGGTTGGAGACCAATTCTGGAAACTAACCTGAGTCCAAATGGCCTCCGCTCACGCTGGGATCAGGTCTGTAATTTCTCCCCTCTATTGGTGAAGCTTAGGATTTAGAGGAAGGCTAGTGCCAAGACACTGATCAAGTTGGTTTTATCAAGCATCGCTAAATAGGAGCTTTGATTTAGGATTAGACTGAACAGGATGTTTGAGGGAATAATCCCAGTTCTCCATTTCCATTCGAAACTTGTGATTCCGATTGTTTAATTCGTCACTTTGATGGCCACGTATTTCTTTTTATTATCCACATCTGAACAATGAATGGGGGGTTGTGTTTAAACCTTTGGGAACTGTAGAGGCAAGATAAGGCTGTAAAAGATTTATCACTTAGGTCAAATACTAAAAATAACAAATAGAATCTTGGACATGTCAGGTCATAAAATGAGGGTTAACAGCAGCATTAATTTGAAGTTTTTATACACCACATGAATGTAAATCCACTATTTAGTCCTCTCAAAGCTCTAGTTTGGGCCCCACCAACTCCTAAAGATAATATCTTGCATCATCTTCTGCACTCTGTTCACCAGCTAACTTGTGTTTAGTGCAGAACAGGTGTTGCAAAGTGGGTTCATCCAATGTTCTTTTTCCTGAAAAAGACCTGCTGTATCTGGAAATGAGGTTGAAGAGTGCAGTGGAAGTGAAATAAAACAGTAAAGAAACTAGAATTACCTCCTATATGTCTCCACCTGCCAGTAAAGTTGAAGTTTACAACCATGTCTGTCCAAAAATGACCTTTTTGGATATAAAATGTCACGACTTCATCATTTTATTCTACACTTTTGTGTCAAATCTCATCATAATTAGCGTATTAATTCTTGACTTGTGGCCAGACACAGATAACAGTGACCTTTGACTACCAAACTCTAATCATTTAATCCTTGAGTCCGAGTTGGTTTTTGTGCCAAATTCGTAGAAATTCCCTGAAGCAGTAGCGTGTTCAGAAGAACGGGGCCGACATGAGATCATGGTGACCTTTGACTGCCAAAATCTAATCAGTTCATCCTCAAGAGACATTGTGTTCACTAGAATGGAACAGACAAGGAAATATACAGAAAACATATGGTTTTCACCAGCACGGAGACATGAAAACAATAAATTGCAAAACACTAAAACGCAGCATCTGAGAGGAACTGCAGAGTCGGGGGTGGGGGTTTTACAGAATAGAGATAGTGGTTTGATCAATCTTTTTAATACAAAATATTGATTAGTGCAGCTTTAAAACTGCATAATTTCTTTGCAAGGTAAAGGATACAATTACATTACACCAACATCAAGTGGTAAATAGCCCCCCATCTTAAAGTATGACAGTCGAGGGGGTGTTTGACCGAGCACAGTTACAAGAACATTGTGTGCAAGAGAAGCAAGGTTTAGGTTTATGGTCAAGGTCATATTGAGTAAATCCTCAACATCAGGTCAATGGAGCAGTTCAGCTGAGTCCGTCGTTGCCTCAGGGCAGCCACTGCACAGGATATTTGGAGGTACTCTGGAGATAGCAGTGATGTACTATTAGATGCAAACACCCACATAAAATGCCTATATGTTTGTACACACTCTCCGACTCTCTTCAGCGTCCCTTCCGTCCTAAAGGCGCACACCTACAGAATGCATAAAATCATAAAATAGTCTCCTTGCTGAATCACAAAAAAAAACACCACTCACCCACACACTCTGCCTCACACATACGTGCCTGAGTGTGCACAAAGGTCTCCATCTTTTTGCTCCTCCCCTGGCTCGTGCATAACACACACACACTTTGAGAGTAAATAAAATTATAAAACACTCTGTGCACCACATGAATAGCTGCTCTTCAGTATTCATGTTAAACCACCAAGACCAGCCAGAGAGCTCGTGCTCATTACCGAGCAGGTGTTTTCTCCATCAGTGGCGCATTTAGATCCTGTCTGTTCTTCCCCGCCTGCCTCCACTTCAAGTGCACAGTTTGTGAGGTTTTAATGCAGACGCCCGCATTCACACCGTCTACCCCTTCTCCTTGACTACTCCCCCCCACCACCACCACCCCCACCACCAGTCGCCCTCTCCTGCCTCCTCTTCTTCTTCTTCTTCTCCCATCTCGAGTGGGGATGTCTCACCGCACCACTGAGTCGCTGGCTGGTCCTCCAGACGCCGCAGGCCGCCCAAATCAGCTTCAATGAGGAGCCCTGCAGAGGCTGTCACTGCCGGGGAGGAATTGCGCTGTAATTGAGCTGCGTGATAATAATACGTTCTTCTCTCTGATTTCCTACCAGCGGTGAATCATCAACACCATCATCATCATGCCATCACATCAGCAACGCTCCACAGACGCTTCCACACTACCGCCGCCGCCGGAGCTGACCTGCTCTTTCGCTGGATTCTGTCTCTCTCTCGTCAATTGCTCTCGTTCCACTTATTTTACTCCCATTTCCTCTCTCATAGACTTTTTTCTCATTTCGTGCTCACAAGTTACTTGCCTTTCTCATCCGTTCTCCAACTATCCTTCCAGTTTCCATTCCATCTCATTGGACACCGTGCCTCAGAGGTATACAGAAATTACAGTGTACGGGGGGGAAAAAATGTGCTTGTGAGCAGCAAGGAAGGGGCAGAGGAAGATAATTAGGATGGGTGATTGTGCGAGTGCGATGTCAAACACCATTTCGCTACGTACTTAAGACATTTCTATGGTTGTAAGCGTGGAAGCCTGGTAATTTCTGTGCAACAGTTTTAGTTTCTGATTTGAATTTCAAACACTTTGAACATTTAACCCACAAGTCTCTCCCTCTTTCTCACTCTCTCGATTCTGTTGCATAAATCCTCGCATGCTCGTGCATTCCCACATATGCATAACACTTTCATGAGGGCATAAAGGCCTCTGTGTTTCCCTCAACAGCATTTGCAAGCAGTTGGTGAAAGGTGTTAAAGGGAGTGCGTGTCCGCGTATGAGAGAAGAAAGAGTGAAACTGTGGCTGAGCAGCAGAGTTGGCTAAATTATACGATGGAGGGAAGCAAAATAAGACAAACTGAGACGGAGGGTTAATGGAGACACATACACTCAGTTGAAAAGGAAGTTAAAGGAAAGCGAGGGCTTGCCAAGATTGGTTTCAGACTTTGGTGTATGTGTGTGTGTGTGAGCAGGAGGGGAGTTTACACACGGCTTTCAGGGCTTTAACCATCCTCATGAGAATTGCCTTTCCATAGAATAGAACCATTAGGAAAATCATTGACTGCTTATTGGTGTCAGCACTCTGCTTGTGTTTGTGAGCTCAAACAAAGAACAATACAGCTCTTTCTCTCTCTCTCTTGCCCCTCCAAATGGCCAGTCTAACTTTTTGCAAGAAAAATCTGCTGTGAGTGAAATCCGTTTTACTCCGGCAAATAGGCCTACAACAATCTTTTTATGTAACTCTCGAGTTTATCCGGTGTATACGTGACTATGTCTTATTATTTTTTTTTGTTCTTCACGAAGGGGGGCCAAGTCTTTCGGCACTCCTCCAGTAACTTACAACTTACATACTTAATGGTTTTCTGAGGTTGTCCCTGGACAAGGCTTGGCTGCCTCTGTGGGGCTGAAATGTGAGCACACCGACCACATACCATACCTGTGCATGCAAAATAGAAGCAAGTAGCTGGTGGATGAGCTTCAGTGTGACACCGAGTGTGGCGTGTTTATACGTATGCATGTGCTCCAGCGGTATATAGAGTATGCATATGTAATTTTCCTAACTGCTGAGAAAGAGATTTGGTCAAGGCAATTATAATTCAGCCAGGGCACGTCTGCTTGCTTAGCTCTCAAGTCTATTTGCCTAAAAGACACAAATGACTGCAATTTAACAGCAATAGAGGAGGACTGTAATGAGGTGGTAACTATTTGCCTGATGTGAGCATGTTGCTGTAAGGTGGGAAAAATAATCAAAGGAATAGGACTATATTTTCTCTTGTATTATGTCCAGTGGCAGCAATGGAGATTAATGAGCGGGGGGATTATTAGCTTCTCTAAATTATTATGCTACATTTTCTCGTTCTTATTTTTCTTTGTTACTTTTTTTCTGTTGCAAGACCTGGAATAAAGCTTATATACTATATTGCTTCTGCTGAAATGATTCCATTATATACCTGATGGTGGTTTAAATGGTACCGTATTTATGCGACAGTGACAGTGGATGTGAAGTTCCACATATAGATACAATGCACACTAGTATCTTAAAAAATTCTACATTTACAGTAAGTTCACATATTCTGTATTGATTAAACAAACAATACACAACGTGTTTGTTAATGGACAGAGAAGTGCCATCCTTTTCCTCCGGTGTTTAACTGGAACTGGCTGCATGCTCCAACTACTTACTTACTGTACAGACATTAAAGTGGTATTGATCTTCACATCTCATCTCTCAGCGGGAAAGCAAATAAGCAGATTTACAAAATGTCAGACTATTCCTTAATAAAATGTTATCCTGGTTTTGATTACATTTCAGGATTTGACATTTACGTGGAGCATTAAGAAATATGATCATGCTCACTTATTGTCCAGGTTTCTGATTGTGTACGTCGCTGATGATCAGAGTTACTTCAGCAGTTTTGAATAAAACCCACTTTGGTTTCCTGGTTACCAGGATACTGCAGCTTTTATTATTAATTTCGCGACAAGCGATATTTGTCATCATGTTCTACTGTATCACGTGTCCCCCCTCTAGCATGGCCCTTATCAGCAGATGGAGTTTGTTCATTTCAGTCATGGAACTGAAGATGTTCAAACTTTTCCATTATACCGAGCACCATCTGCTAACGAGGACTGTGTGATTTGTGCCAGAATGAGCGAGTAAGTGGACCTTGAGCTGATTGTTTTGTGAACAGGGTATGATATTAATATTTGCCAATATAAAAACAGGAAAGACCAGAAGCCAAATTAATGATCTGGGTTTTAGCCTGAACATAATTACATGTACACGTCATGCGCCGCAATGACGCCACAAATCACACCCTGATGAGAAGCCAGTAATCACCATGGAGACACAGAGCTAAGATGCCATCCTCCTTGAATTTGGAACTTTTTGTTAGAAATCTAAAGAATGACGTAGCCTTCCAAAAGTTCCATGTGATTGAATTAAATGTTTCTGAATGTTCCTCCTACACACTGAAGCGACAGTGTATTGTGAGCATAATTTTTGCTCCACTGCTCCTCTCAGTGATATATCGTGTTCCATGTCACGCTCTCTGTACGCCCCCCTGAATTATTGATCCCGTCTTTCCTCCTCCTCGTGTGCACCAGTGACACCAAGCCAAAAATCCTTACATGTATTTAATTTAACCAATAGCAACAGTAAGAACATAATCCCTGAGAGAAGCTAAAGTACTGTATATACTGAATTATAAATGCAGTGTGTGTTGGGTGTCAGAGATGCCGGAGATCAAACTGTTTATTGCCAGCAGGCCCTGTGCTGTCAATGCACACTGCATGCACAGAAATCCAGCACCATGTTACATTACTTATGTTTAATGGATGAAGGCTTGTGGGGTTATGAAGCTCTCGGCAGTACACACTCTTCATGTTTCGTGGAGGTATGCGTGTGGGTTTGTGAATGCAACATTGAACATCAAAGGTCAGGGAAGGTGATAGTTCGGTCTTGTGTGTGCATGCCTGTGTGTGTATGTGTCGCGCTCCACATGTCTCAGTGCAGCAGACCCGATAATTCAGAGGACACCGGCTGCATGACGTGCACTGTCTTTGACCCCTCTCCACAGCAGCTGCTAATAGAACGCTGCAGCTGTGTGTTTGTTTATGTCGCTGTGTTGTAACACCACTAAACGGGGCAAATGGGGCTAAATATGTATGTTTGTCACGCACTTGTCATAATTAGTATGCGCTCATTGTGAATGATATGTGTATCTTTTGCTGTTTTTCATATCAGTGTACAGCTGTGTGTATTTAACGCCTGCTGGGTCACCCCAGGCTCCTGGAACTTGCCAGTGCCCCGCTTTGGCTCCCAGGGGCCCCAGAGGTTTTTTTTTTTTTTTTTTTTGCTGGGATATGCTGACAAATTGATGCTGCCGGACTGGCTAACTGCTCCTTCTGTGGCTGGCAACTGGCTGCAACGTACTCTGAATACCAAGTGATGGCCATGAGTGCTTTGCTGTGTCTCTTTGTTTGCCTACAAATACACACATACAAACAACATGACATCATTGAGCAAACCCCGACGTTCACATGAGCCCAGTTTGAGAAAAAAAAAAGTTCCAAATCCAGCCTAAATTCTGGATCAAAAACCTAATCCTCAACTCTGGGGGATCTGATCTGAGTCGCTCTGGGCCATGGCTATCGGCCATTGCTCCATTCCTCATTTGCCCCTTCTCTCTCGCTCCCATTCTTTTTTTTTGTTGTTGTTTCTCTCCAGCTTACTCTCTCGATTTTTGGACAGCTGTTTCACACTGGGAAAAGGAGGGAAAGTAGCTTTAATTTTGCCAATAATGCCTCAGTCTGTGCATCTGCTATGTCGAGTGATTAGCGCAGCAGAAGCGGTCTTTACTATGGTGACAAGCCCATATGGTTTCCGTATGTACTAGTAAGCATTCAGCTTGATCTGTCACTTTGTATTAGGATTTGTTTTACATGGTAATATAATCATTAAATCTTTCCATAATGCAGTGGGAACAGAGGAAGTTTGTGCGTTTGATGAAAGTACAAGAGCTCGTAAATGATGCTGCAGGAGAAGTTAAACTCTCCAACCAGACAGCAGCGGAAAGGACTCAGAGTTAATCAAAATTATTTGTGTCCGTGTGTGTGTGTGTGTGTTTGGGTAGGATAGTGATTCAGTAAATGTGTCATAGATGTCTGACTTTGTTACAGTGCCGTACTCTTTAGTCTAATCTCACAAAATTCCCCTCCACACACACACACACACACACACACACTCACACACACACAGACAGCCGACACACACACACACAAGGCAGTCTTTGCATTCACAGTGTGGCTGAACCCAGTGAACCTCAGCAATCCCTACACTCCTTAGTGAAGGTATTCGCTGCATCACACACACACTGACAAACACACATACAGAGGACGCTCTGTGTGGCTCTTTAACAGTTTCCTCCCAGACAGAGGGAGTGCAGCTCCCGCCTGGTTTCGGTTTGCCACACAGTGCACCACTGTAGCCAGCTAGCCAAGCCTTCATCTTCCGGTCTTCCATCAGCTGTACCAATAATCAGCTAGCTTCCACCACTTGCCAAGGCTAACCACATAATTACTGCACTCATCTGGCCGAATCTCTTCTCAATGCAGCGGGAGGGGAAGCGCAGTTCTACTGTCGCAGAGAGCCGCTTTAGCCAAACCCTCAAGCGCACGAGACTACGAGGCTGGAGCTCAGCCTTCGTAACCCTCGCTGCAGTGCGGTGAAGATAGAGCTGACTTTCTCAGCTTATCTTTCTTAGAAGGTCATGGATTAACAATCCTTGGGCCTTCTAGCACTGACTCATTCAAATGGATCAGCATCGAGTGCAGCCAACAAACCAGTATCACAGTTTTTGAAGCGCTCAGAGTTGTGGTAGGAAAGTCTGATTGGTGGCGGTTGGGCTGTGGTGGAACAGGATCTCGCTGGCATTCCTCTGGAGAAATGGAGAGTCACTGTGTCTCAGAGAACAGGAGAGAGAATCAGACAGACTGAGCAGACTAATGAATATGTTTGGTGGTGTGTAGAAATGTCAGGTGTGTATGTACTTGTCTGGGTGGCTGAGCGTGTGCGTCTGTGTCTTTTTATATCTAATTAGAGTACGTATGTGCAAGTGGACATGGATGACATGAATTTCCTCTGGCTACATCCCGTCTCCATAACAGGAAAAGAAGAAGTAGACAAAACTCAGCCAGGAAATACTTAAATTGAACGTCTCTTGGTGCACTGATTCATGAAACGTTCTGGGGACTTCCTCGGCCTTATGTTTTTTCCTGCATTGTGCATCAGAGAGTCAGAGTGGAACTGTAAAGAATGGTAGAAGAACTGCATTAGTAGGTCAACTAAATGAACAATTTGTCATTTTTTTCTGTAATTTCATTTGACTTTTTTCTGCTTTATCTCAACGTCTCCTCAACAGCTCGCTTCAGAAAGACAAACCCCACAGTTCTGTTTAAAAACACAAAGATGCTGCAAGGGAATTTTATGCGTTTTCAAATCAGCAGCTGCCATCAATGCGTAAAAAAAGGGTCCGCATATGTTGTCTTACTTTGTTTTATTTTTTTTGCAACTCATCTTCTGCTTTCAGATTGATGTGGACCTAACGCTGCTTGAAAATGAGACAAAAATGTGTCTACATTTTTATTTAACAACTGCAGGATTATTGGAGGCTACAAAGGCATCAGTAGAATTAGAACCATATTGTTGATACTGGCTGTAACATCTGTACTGTCAGACAATGTAATTTCTAATTTAATTTTTTCTATTTAATTAGATGTTCTTCTGTAGAGAAAACTAAATGAATTTTTTATTTTTTTTTAAATTTACACTAGTCATCTAATGCTGCAACTTTCTGTGTTTTTTTTTTTTTTTAGTTAGTGTTTAATCAATGAAATATTCTATTAGTCTACAATATATCAGAAGGTAGAAAAAGGTCAGACGTCTAAAACCCAAAGATTTTAGAAAACAATCAGCTATGTACATGTGAACTTTTGTGGATATTTCTGAGCAGTTATTGTAATATCAGATTTGCTGCCCTCAATGACTTATTGAGTTATTGTCTAATTATTTCCTGCTTTACTTCCTTCCCCTTAACATCATGTTGCACTCCAGCGTGAGCTATGCAGCAATTATTTTTAATGGCCTGAAGTGACAACTCCAGTCTGATGTGTTTCTGTGGCAAAACAGATTTACAGTACGTCAGGAACGTCAAAACTAGTGCGAAAGTGATGTCATGTGGGTGTGATTTTAGCACTCCTCATCCTCATTCCTTCCAGTTTCTAATTAGCATCACTGACTTGTACATGTTGCAATACTCAGTTGAACTTTAACACAGAACTGCAGCTGGTATGTTGGAAACAACCACAGACTGCATATGGAAATGGACACATTTTTCCATAGGTTTCTTTTGTAGCAGTTTTGAAACTCAGTGTTTTGAAGCTCAGTGTGCCTCACTGTCGCCATCTTTGCATTGCCTGACCCTCCCTAATTCCTGGCTAATCCAAAATGAGTAAAGCAGTGAAGCAGGAGTGGAGCTGACGTGGACCAAGCTAAAAATTTCTGGGCCATGGACTTGTCCTATTACAGCACCCAATTGTCCCTGAAAGCACCCGCACTTTTATTTATGCAAAACTTTAACCTGTAAGACAATTTAAGCAGGTGAGTGATTACAAATGCACCCCTTGTACAGTTGTGACAAACTCTTAAATTAGCTAGAGAGAACAAAACCACACTTTAAACATGTTTATTTTTGCTGTAAAGTTGTGCATTTTAACATAGGGGTCTGTAGGGACTGACTTTTGGAGCCTGGATCAAGTGGTAGTTCACTGAACTGCAGTTTTTGGCTCTTTTGTGATGGTTTCTTTTGTTTTGCACAGACTTAGTAAGAACAGACTGGGTTCTTAAACCATAAAATCATCACCATTATGGGTATTCTCCAAAGCTGTTCACAACGCAAAGGCTACAGGTGACAGTTGCTCCAAAGACCACTATCCATCATCCCCCAACAGCCAGCCTGGTGCGTTCAGGACGCTCACACCTACCGACTGATCATAAAAGACAATTGCAACCAGAAGGGTACCACCTCTGTTGTGTGTTACACCCCTTCAGCAAAGCCGTTAAGTTGCACTATGTGTCCTGCTGTGCCACTGGAAAACGTGGAAGGGATTTTGCCTTGTCAGACGCTTTGCAGAAAAGTAATTTCCTCTTGTTTCCACTGAGGCTGGAGATAAGCCACAACTCCTGGCACACTGAGGAACAACTTACAGATTATACATATTTTCTCTTATAGTAGAGAACAAACACACAGCACACACAAACACACAGAACACTGTAAGCCGTGGGAACTTTGTATAAGGTCTCAAGAAGGCACTTATGCAAAATATGATCATACACCCACACATACTGTTGACGCTGACCTACATAAACATATATGCTACACATACAGTACAGACACTAGCAGCTGTCTATTTGACAGGAACACTTTCACAAATCTTCAAATTTTCTTCCACCACAGAAACACAGAAAAGAGATTTCTTTATATAAACCTACTCATTTATTTATTTCCACGATTCAATTATGTATTTACCTCTGCCGTATTTACTTTTGGCAGCAGCAGGATTTGGTCGGAACAACCTCCGTACATCATTAGCGAGATAACCCACTGAGCAAAACTGACAAGTGCGAGAAAGAAAGCAAGACAGAGAATGAAAGAACGAAGGAGGCAAATGACAAACATGATGAAATAAAAAAGTTTTTCGGAATAACGCTGCGTGGGAGGAGATTTGGAGTGACCTAATTAAAATGTTGGAATCCAGAGAGGAATAAATTAAGAAAATGTCAGTTAGGCTGAGCCGGAGGAGGGGAGATTAAGAGGCGCAAGCTCGAATACTGTCTGATTTCTGCTCTTCTTCTCTTTTATCACTGCTGCATGGGAACATTGGTCTTTAACGACAACATAGTGAGTTGGTGTTTTCCTAATTTTAACCATCTGAGTACATTGTGAGAATTTACAATGACATATGGAAAAAAGATACGATGTCGCAAGCTCAAAAAAAGCGAGAACTAAGTTGAATGGGCTGTAACTCGTCTGATACGGTCGATGTTCTGTTCTTCATAGTTTCTCGGGAAAGTGTGAAATGAAATTGAAAATAAAAAGAAAGAAGGAGACGGAAAGCTACAGAGCTTCAACATAATAGTTCCACCTTGCAGTTTAAGCAGCTTAAGTTTCCACAGTACAGCAGCGCTATGAAAGTCACTGGTCTATAAGCATTATCCAGCCAGCATACACATTGACTTCCAGCAGCCGTCCTAGATACGTTCACCCTGTGGGGAGGCTCCATATGGGGCCAACGTTTTCTGGCTGCGCTGGACACGATGCGACCATACGGGCGCTGTCGGACTGCATGTAGCGTGTATTAGAGCAGATGACAGCAATGGCAATGTGTCGATTGTCAACATGGAGGGAGGGAGAGACGGAATGAACAATGAGAGGCAGCCGAGAGGGGGAGGAAGGGAGAAGAAGGAAGAAAAGGACAGCTGGTACCAAGATTGGTGTTAGTTAAGGATGACTAAGTGACATGTTGACAAGAGACAGATAAGAGGACTCCATGGAACAAAGATGAAAAAGGCAAGTTATCAGTGAGCCTCTGATGCCAGTGTGCTTCCGTAAAGTACAAGATCTTTGATTCTACTTCCCTTTGAAGTGATCCATGGAAATAACACCGTGTGGCATGCATGAATTTCAGCAATGGATTAAAAAAAAAAGAAAAAAAGATTGAGTCTGGTGCGGCATCCCTAATGCTGAGTCTTCATAGTCTTCATCGACTTGCACAGCCACAGTGTTTTTTCAGCGCATCTCGACATTACGCTGGCGTGCACCCTCATGCTGTTTGTGCACTCGCTTAACTTCCAATTGAAATCAATTTTGAAAGTTGGATTCCATCAAAGTTTTAACAATGAAAAACTTCCATGCTGAAAAGGATGTTATATCTAATCTATCAGGTAATAATCGCCTGCAAATGAAAAGTAGTTTCAGTTTATATTTTTCAGGGCGAGCTGAAATGTAAGTGAATTACCCCCCAACACTTGCATGCCACACTCCAGCACACAGATCTGCGCTGTGTAATCCAGGCGTTCGGTGTTTGTTCAGAAAGCATCTATTTCGATGCTGCGCTCCACAACAACAACAACAGCAGGTCATTTGTTTCAATAACAAGAGATGGTTGCAACCAAGTATGTGGATTTTTTCTTTTTCTTTTTCTCTCGATTCCTTACAAAACTTCATGTCAGCTGCGGGGAGGTTTAACATAATTTCTGTCATTATTACTTAGCCCAACCTTAAATCTTCTGTGGATTGTTGGGTGTGCCATGCTCAGCTCTCCTGCACAGCACAAAACTATTCTTCTGAGGTGGTGGTTAGTGGTGATAGTGTTACAATGGCTGTAGGGCTACACTTCGCTTAAGCTGCCACGCCTGTAATAAACAGCAGATTTCAGTGTGAAGCAGCTCATCTGTTGGTGTGGGGGAGCCTGAAAGAGAAAACGAGGGAAAGCTGAAGCATAACGTGGCGAATGTAGTAGCTCACGGCGAAGATCTGACTGACTGCTGAGGCCTACGCTGGTCTGTTTCCAACCACCTGTTGCTATCCATGATGGGCTGAACAATTGATCGGTTTATCCCATGGAGCTTATCATGTAGAATGACAACATGTCTGTGATCAATAGGACAACATGAGTGCTCTTCTGCACACAACATGGTGAAGCAAAAGATAGACAAACAGTGGTTTCTTCCATTACCACATTTTCACCAATGCAATCTAGGTGTTACCCAGGTTCTGGGCTGGTTCTCGTGCTGGTTCAACTTGCAAACCCAAGAAAGGCTGCACAACACATCATTTCAGCATCAACACTGTGATGTGGACGTGATGTGAATCACGTAATGCTGCAACTTTTTTTTTTGCTTGATTTAAAACAAAAGCTCCCACGTTTTTTGTTCTCCACGACCAATTTGGCAAGAAAAGTCTGAACATAATACTAATTTATGGGTTTTTTGATAAAGTGAGTTAAAAAACAAAACAAAACAAAACAAAACACAGAGTTTGTTAACATACAGGCTCCCCATGTGCACAGTGAAATGAGTGAGGAGAGAAACACCACACAGGAAACTTTGGTCTCAAAAAGAAATGCAACATTAGTTTATGGAAATATTTCAGCAACAGGAAGGATGTCGACCAGAAAAAGGTACTCTGTTGGTGGTGTCTTGCAACTGTTGCCAATTTGTCATTTAAATCAGCACTAAAAGCTCTGTTTGACAAGTGCAAAGAAAGATCTGAATTAGCAAAAAAATCATAATAATTATAATAAATACACAAATAGGAACAGCTCCAACCTTCTTTTTGCATTTAAAAAAAAATATAGAATTTCTTTATTTTTGATGCAGATGCACTCACCTACAAAATCAACCCAATCATTTCAGAATGATGAATTCTTTCCAGATACTTATTTAAGTAATCTAGTGAAAAATTCAGTATCTTTTTCTATTTTGCAAAGTGTATTGCAGAAAAACAAAACATTGCAATGTTAATTTATTTCCAATATCATGCCACCCGATCTTCTAAAAGCCATTTTTCTTTTCCACGGGTTAGAGAGCCCTCGTCTACACGTGATTAACCAGAAAATATCACCATGCTGCAGCTCAGCAAGGAAAATGCAAAGCGAGATTTGATTTGACTCATATTAACTTCAGCTGAACTTTAGAATACACCGAACAAGGATTTTAGATGTTGTAGTCAAACTCTGCAGGGATTTAATCACAGCCGGTATAGACAGGAAGATGTTTTTTTTTCTTATGCACCTGGATGTGCAGAATCTGCTTCTGAATACAAAGCTTTCATCTTCGGCTTATGCCTTGAAAGGCCAAAAAAAAAAAAAAGAAGAATTAAAAACAATGGGGTGACGGAACAGTGTGTGGACCGAGACTGCAACTTTTCTGCTTCAAATCCAGATGCAGGCCCTGATTTGCATGACAGCTGATGATTAAAACAAAAAACAAACAAAAAAAACATACATTTAAAAATCTATTAATTTTGACATCTTGTGACATCCTCCTGAGTATATACATGTGAGTGTAGCTGAAAGAAGCACTTATTGACATTTTATTTAGTAAAAATGTCGTTCTGATGAGGCTCAGTGCTGGATGCTGATGTCTGGCATTACGCAAAAAGTTTCTCCCTCTAGTTTGTTTCCCTTTTTCGCTGTAGCATTGTTTTAATCATTTTCCCTCATTTGTGCAATTTCCTGCATCTTCTTCTCTTCTGCTGTACGTCTCTGTCTCATTTGTCTCCTTTTCGGTTTCCCTTTTGCTTCCACTTACTTTCACACAGTAGCTCTGTCGCCTCAGCACTTCTCCCACCATGTGTGTCTTTCTGCCAGTGTGTGTGTGTGTGTGTGTGTGTTTCTTTTCCTAGTGACATTTCTGTGCCAGGTGTGACAAATGGCAGGCAGAGAGGAAACATTTATTCCCTGTGGTGAGCTTAATTAGCCTATCAGCTAAGCCTTGGCACCAGCTTGTTTTGAAAACCACACAGACACACACACACACACACGCTCTTTCTCTCGCATGCACACACATTTATCCTCAAGTAAGAATCCACCAACAAGTGCATGTAGGCACACAGAGGCAACAGACAAATCACTTCGGTACATGAATTGCACAGATAATTGGACAGTACAATTAAATGATGTCTAAATCACCGCTCCAATCCTTATTTTTCTTCTCTGGCTTCACATCCAGAGGGACTCAGTTGTAGCCAACCTCATCTTTTCTCTATTAAAAGGTTAAATCATGTACAAATTACAGCTCTCTACCAGCAATTAGCATATGGTGGGTGTGCAGAGGCCATACAAGGCCGGCAGGCAAGACTGGAGGAGAGACGGTGAAGAAATAGCTCATGTATCGCCACCGCCGCCAAGCGATTTTGTGAGCATCACAATCAGCAGCACAGTTCGACACCACATATATCTGAGTGCATGTGTGGAAACATCTGTCCTGTTCTTTCTGCCGCTTTTGTGCCAGTCTGCAGCTTAGGGATGGAAGTTGTGGGAGCAACGAAGGAGTCTTGGTGTCCAGTAACCCTGCAGCCAAGTAAGATGGCTGTATCACACCACTGCTAATTGCACACGCACGCGCGCACACACACACACACACACACACACACACACACACACACACAGGAATACAAACACTCACACAAGCTCATAAATGTGCTTTCAGTTGAATGAGTGGCGTCTGCGGGCCTTTTCTTTGTCTCTTCTCTCCTCCATCTGTGGACAAATTACAGACAATATTGGCTGCAAAAGAGACTCCCTGTCTACCTCCGTCTTCCCCTCCTTTACGCTGAGCTGGGGCCTTGGCATGTCCCTGTGCACCCCTGCTGTGGAGGAGGAAATGAGAGCCAAAAATGTTGCTGATGTGTCTTCCTGCAAAGCACAGGGTTTTCTCAGCTTTGATGCCAGCCAGGTGGCGGAGGGGATATTAAGGTGCCCTTTAAGGGTAGAAATGGGGGAGGTGAACATTGTAATTTGACCAGATTGCGCTGTGACTTGTTTTGGGTGTGGCCCGGTCAGGCAGCCCTGCCGGCAGCAAATGGCTTTTGATGTCGGGTTTAAAAGGTTTGGTGGGATTTTCGGAGACCCCTCACTGTTTTGAGGTTGGATTAGTATTGGAAAGTCAACAATGAGAAGAGAAGACTCGCTCTTCAACGCCAGTTCTTTGCGGTAGCTGAGGTGAGATGTGGTGTGCAGATGGATGCCATGTGTGCTTGTAAAGGATGTTTAACCCTTAGCTGTAAATTTAAAAAAGTTGCACAGAGGTCCTTAAAGACAAAAATGTCCACTTCACAAGCTATACCAATAATGTTCCACTTTCATACACTACTTTTTAGCCAACTTCAGTCCTGATCAGAATGAAAAGTACCAGGGTACTGACCCTTTGCGCTGCGTGCATACAGTGTTGTAGCATGTACGATGAGCATCCCCCCCAAAAATACATCACCCCCAATCATTCTACCAAGGTGTGTAGATAATCCATCACACATACGATATCCAGTCTGATCTGAGAACATTTTGTTGAGACCATTTCATTGCACTTGGCAAGCTTCATGCAAATAAAAGGTCTACAATTGTTCTCAGATCAGACTGGGTATCATATGAGTGGTGGATTATCTATACACCTTGGTAGAATGATTGTATCAAGTTCAGGGGGTGATGTATTTTTGGGGGGATGCTCATC
>NW_007577907.1:161102-255333 GCF_000690725.1 Stegastes partitus
GAGTAACTATAAAAACAGGACAGAACAGAGCTTGTAGTCTGCCTACCTGGTCAAGCAAGATTTAAAACATTTGCATGCAGTGCTCTCAGTAATGAAGGCAATCCACTTTGTCACGTCAGGGTTTGGCATTAATCAAAGCCAGTTGTTTGCCAAAAGACTTAACGGCACGATTGACTGTCAGGTGAAGCTAAACTGTATTGATACAGAAGGAGGATAGCAGCAACAGTGTCTCTACCTGAGTAGTCTTTCATTGATAAATTAATTTTTAATATTCAACTCCATACGTTTCCCCTGGCCTTAAACAATAGCAATAAGTACCGTCGACAGACACTTAATAACAGTAAGAAAATTGTCCTGTGACTTTTGTTCAGGACTCCCAAGGCATGTTAGTCTGCTGCCTCCTGAGCTTCTCGTCCAGTGTCATCTTGACTGGTTGCCCTTCTGAGATGGGCTTAACACCTTAAAAATATCCCAAACCCTGTCCACTATCATCTCCGCCCATGTGACGCACTCCCTGCTTGACATTGGGGTTGTGCACAGAAGTTGGTTGGTCTTCTTCGTCATCCAGGTCAACCACTATGAACCTTTAGCCCACCGTGGTGCAGCAGCTTTGTCCTGGTCATCCTCTCTATTTTTTTTTTCATTTAATGTAAACCAAGGTGACATCATCCCTTTATTCTTATTTCTTTAGAAGTATGTGTGTAAATTCACCTATTTGTGTATTTTTATGTTAACATTAAAATTATTGCTTGTATCCCTTATTAAATATGCTAAAGTGAGTAAATTGAAAATATTCATATCAGTGTCAATAATCAAAATAAACCTTTTTTCACCAACTCTTTATTTAAAAAAATTAATTAAAAATATTAATAATTGTTGCTATTGACCGAAAAAAAAAACATTTTTTTATCGTGATACAATTTAACCAGGCACTGTGTTTCCCTCAGAATAAATTGTAATTACTTCGGTGACCTCTTGACATTTCAACCAGTGCCATCATAAGATCAAAATTAACATTTTCAAATTTCATTGCTGCACAACTAATATTATTCCCATCAGCCTGAGCTGCTGCACTGTTTTGTAGTTAATGTTAATTAGCAAAAGAGACTGTGAACAGGGTAAACATTGTACCTGCTTAACATCTGCATGTTGATTCTAGGAGTATGTCAGAGTGCTGAAGTTACCTTGTTGTATCCACAGTTTCACAAGAGGCAGTCTGAAAAGATCAATAATCTTTCAGTGACTTCAGCGATATTTTTGGCAAAGCTGTTTGCTGTATGTATTTGACGAAACGATTTGAACACTTCCATCTTTTTTTTTTTTTTTCATACAAAAAATAAAGTAGTGCACCAGCTGATAATCTATCAGTACCTCTTAACAATGAGGGATGAGTGTCCATATGATCTGCAAATAACAGGAAACACAGAGGTCTCCTACTTTAACTTTGATCGACAGTTTTCTGAACGATGTAGGTAACTGAGGCAACAGACACGTGTGATGGAACAACGCACTACATTCATCAACGCAGCTGTCTAACATATGGTATGTAGGCCTCAAGTATATTTTTCTCCTTTAAATGCGCACACCTACATTAATACATATGTATACAGTTGTGCATTGGGCTCAGAATTCAGATGACCTATGCTTACCACTGTACCTGAATGCCTCCTGCGTAGCGCCACAGATGGAGCTCAGCTAAACAGGCTGCTCATGCTACGCTTCCTGTGTAGACACAGTGTAATGCAGGAGTCAAGCAGGGCAGCAAGGATAACCCCATTCTGCCATTAAGGAACTATATTGTTTTTTCAAAGCCAGCGTAAAAAAAATTACTGTGTAAATGTTGTCATTGGACTGTTGATTTTTTTTTTCTTAGATCCATTTGAGGTATAAAAACAGCTTAAAGTCTGAAAACCTCCTTTCTGCCTTTGGGATCCTCTGCGCTGGACAGTGGGGCCTTCAATCATTTCGAAGTTTTAATGATCTGGGTGTCAGAGCAAAAGATCGTATCAGCCATCTGTGCCTTCGTTATTGCCAGCTTAGGTGCTTAACTTCTCACCTTCACTTTCTCTCCCCCCCCATACGCTTTCCCTGTTTTCCTCCGATCTTTATCTCCCTGTCATTCTGTTTGACAGATAACTCTGTGGACTTTTGTGACTTTAGAAAGTTATCAGCGGCATTCCTCTGAAACACTAGATTATTAGACTCTATTTTTTTCATTTCGTGGTGGCAGCGAAACCATATTACACAGTGGCAGCGCGTCTCACTGTATCACAGCTGTTTGGAGCAAAGCCATTAGTTGTGTGCGTTTGTTGTGCAAATGCAAATCTGACCACATGATGTGACTTCCAAATGAATTGATTATAATCATTTGGAAAATTATATTCAAGAAAAATGTTTAACTGCTCAGCATGCAGAAGGCATTAACCGAATGTAAATGCAGCAACTGAACCATTAACACTTTTGAAAAAGTAATTTTTAGAGTATTTCTGCTTCAGTAAACATTTGTGCTGCACCCTGACAGATTTTCACCCCAATTCTCTCAGCTGATACCCAACCAACAACGTCCTCTGCACAGTCCTTCTGATTCCTACAACACAGCCTCAACTGTTTCCGTCTGACAGACAAGAAGTCATTATGAGATTGTGACCAGACTCAAAATACCCCTTCTGGAAATAATTGAAGCCCTTGTGGGGTCCTCGCTTACAGTGTAGCGCAGTGTTAGGCAAATAGCAGCCAGTGGGCCAAATCAAACAGAAATATTTGCCTGCTCTTCACAGACTTTTGCATATTTTTTCATAAATCTACTCTAGCTAACAGTATCATTAACTGAATTGTGTTAATACCAGTAAACAAAGGTTTATATTGAGGATCTATGTCTTATACACAAATAGGGAGAAGTCAGACAGACTTGATAAGCCGAAAAAATGTCAAAGGCAGCAATATCTCAAAAAATGAAACCGATCAATTACAAATTAAGATTTGGAATAAAAAGATGATTTTTTTCCCCGTCATGTTTAGATAGTTCATAGAAAAAGTTCATAAACTGAGAAAATGATGTGCAGATATACGGATAGTTAACATATGAGCCATTTTTACCAAGACTTCTACAGTAAGGAGGGAGTGGGGGTTTACTGGGACCCAGCACCACCAAGCTGCCACTGTTGGGCCCTTGAGCAAGGCCTTTAACACAGTCTGCTCCATGGGACATCATTGTGTAGCTGAACCTGCCCTCTGACCACAGCTTCCTAACAGGCCAGGTCGTTATTGAAAATGAGAATTTGTTCTCAATTAACCCACCTGGTTAAATAAAGGGAAAAAAAAACAAACAAACAAAAAACACAAGCTGGGATATGCAGAGATTACTTTTCATTGGTTTGTGCAAGGACAATGAAGTTGAATTTGATTTTAACAAAGCTCTTATTTTATGGAATCAGTAGTTTAAATACAGCTGTTTTTCAACAATAAAAACTGTCATTTAATTACTTGAAAACCCACAGTTAAATTATATTGTGTTTTTTATTCATTGTAACTACAGTTTATGTGAAATTATACATGTTTCTTATAAATTGTGGTACAATTTAAATGCTTGTGCTGCTGTCTAGTGTTCTGTGTCATGACACGTGTCCCTGTGAGACAATAAAGGATAAATCCATCTATAAGATAAGTGCTGAAACTCTGTTAATGCTCTCTAGCTAGCATTGAAATGACATCTGCCTTCAGTGACAACACCAAACAAGTTTTATGAATCTATTTTTCTTGGAAAAAGCATTGCAAATTCTTTAGATGTATGTCCACCGCGTCTTTAAATCTGTGCTGACCTCGCTTTGAACAAGGTTGATAAAACTGACCCACAGTTGGACCTAGTTTCTGTAACTCATCATGTATTTATGCAGACATGAATTCAACGTATATGACGTGTCCTTTTCTGGTGCCTAATTAACTCCTGGATAAGTCCAAAAATGCTACCACAATGAAGTCACGCCTTTAGATAATGGCCAAGCTGATTTACTGTGATCCTCCCTGTCCTGTTTGGCCTACTGACGACCAGCATTAATGATGTGTCAACAGAGGGAAAAAAAACATGACGTAGACCTCGTTTTTGTTGTTGCACAGCACTGAGGAGAACTTTCAACTTTATCCAAAGTACTTTCACGTACACCAGGAACAGAACGCTCTACTTTGCTCCTCCTCACACCCTTGAGCAACTCACCGAAGGTGTCAACATCATAAAACAAAGTTCTTATCTGATTTTGAAAACATCTTTCCTCCCACAAGATGCTGGTGTCAGAATTTGGACAACATTTTTTTAGTAGCAGCTTTCCAAAACTGACAATTTAACATGAATGCCTTCAAGATGAAACTGCCCAAAACATTGCATCATTATCCCCAATTGTGCGATTATCATGTCTTGCCTTTTCTTATGACGGACCGGTATCTGAGTGGGGAAGAGCTGTAAACGCGTTTTGACATGAAGAAATGACAGTGTGTTTCGAATGTAACGCCTGACTAAAAACTTACAAGCCTCGGGGTTGGCTTAAACAGAAAATACCAATTTTTGTGTCCTCTTTATAGTATTTTTAAAAATTGGACTCAAATTTTTCATAACTGAATCCCAGAGCTTCCTCGGCATGTTGGCCTGTATACATAGAGAAGTCAAATGTCTTGGTGATTCAGTCATACATCCTGAACTCTTTGCTCCTAACACAGAAACTTGATACAGAAACTTAAATGTCTCCTGCACCTTCTTCGCCCTGGCTATCAGTATGTCATCTAATCTCAGCTAAATGTTTTTTTTTTTACTCTTACCTGTAACGCTTTCTCTAGATTCCCTAGTATCCTGCAGCTGTCTCTGCAGTCGGCCTAATAGGACAAGTTTACACACATGCAGCCTCAGGTGATTAACACTGTGCCTCCTCCCCATCTTTTCATCATCTTTCTCACCCCGTTGTAAGTCTATCAGTGCGCTGAAATTCATTTCCTCTGAAATTTCCACAGGGTAGATAGTGTCCTAACTTCTATGCACAACACATGTATTCGTTGTATTGTTGGCGTGAAACACGCCACTGACGATTCATGTCATTTGCAAAACTGTGTTCTCAGAAACTACTTTGCATTATTGCCCAATCCTAATATAGTCCTGTGCTTCATGAGATTTTTCTTCACACTGAATACAGATTAGAGAGAAAGATAATGTGCAACAAAACATGAGCCTCATTCAAACCAATGTTGGGATGCATGTTGTGCGTTTAAATCAAACCCAAACATAATCAATACATGTACATAATATCCCCACAAAAGCAGAGATGGGTTAGAAAATACATCAAAACAACTAAAAGCAATACCCTGAGCTGTTATTGCCTCCGATAAGAAGTGTCTCTTTGCTGTTTGTTTATCAAGAGATAGAATGTCTCAGAAACTTTGAGCTTGGCAGCTCATTCTGTAGATGTTTAAACTGTCCAAGAACTTTTAGGACCTTTCGTCCGCATTGGCAGTTTTTCATCAGTGGAACAGAAGAATGTGTAATATGGTTGCTCTGGAACTAACTACAAAGTGTTGAGTTGAGATTGCTTTGTCAACTCAGACACCTGTGAAGAAAAACAATGAAATCTGGTTAAGTATTGTGGTGTAGATTGGTTTAGTATTGCATCTGTTGATTGAGGAACTTTGTAAAAGGTTAACATTGCAAGTAAAATGTGTTTGCATATTGGCCCTCCGTTTGTTTTCATGATCTTGTAGAAGTGCAGCGTGAAATGTGTTCTTGATGGTGTTACCAAAAAATCCTCATAGACTCTTGGTCTGGTACAAGTTCCTTGATCCATCTTCTAAAACAGATATTTTACAAGCTAAGTATGCAGCCTTGACAAACACATTTGTAGTTAATTATGCAATTTTTTTACGTGTTCATCCAACATATGCATGCTTGTTACTACACTCAAAAGTCAACATTTATTTTCAGATTTACACAGGACTCAACTGGCACTTTCCTGAGTTAAGTCCTGTATTTAATCTACTTTTTCCTAATCCCAATGTGGACTTTGTTGCTCTGTATAAAATCCCACCTGATCTCACTTGAAAATACTTGCGTTTGGCCAAAGTCTACCATCACAGGCTACATTTTCTGAAGCCCTAAACCCGAGCCAAGAGGAGTTGCAGAAGTCCAGTTTCCTCTCAGACCACTTACATTGCAATATGTGTGGAATTTTTGCTCAGTGATGCCAAAACAAATCCTGCTTATCTCAGCTTTAACATGTGCTAATTAGTGCTAGATACAAACTATGGATGAGGCTGATGGCAATGTGATATTTTGTCATTAACCCATAATTAGGCAAATTGAATTTCGATGTATGAAGCATTAGAGAGGTCACCGAAGGGACTACATTTCATCCCGCGGAGAGGACGTGAATGTATGGTTGGAAGTTATTCGCAGTCCACCCAACGCTTAACTCAAAAACATGTACATCAAACTGGGACTAAAACAAAAGCCATCAGATTCATCCTCTGGATCTGTATGATTTCATCGCAGTCCATCAAATGCTAAACGAGGTGACAGACAGACTGAGACTGAAATCAGTAGAATAAATATTTTTAAATACTACCAATAAAGGCCTGCAAGGTGACTTGGTGATTAGCACCGTTGCCTCACAGCAAGAAGGTCACTGGTTTGCGTCCCGGTGAGGACACCCAAGATCTTTCTGCGTGGAGTTTGCATGTTCTCCTCATGCAGCATGGGTTCTCTCCAGGTTCTCTGGCTTCCTCCTACAGTCCAAAAACATGTTGAAGTTAATTGGTGATTCTATATTATCCATAGGTGTAAATGTGAGTGTGCTTGGTTGTCTGTCTCTAAGTGTAGCCCTGCAATAGACTGGTGACCTGTCCAGGGTGTCCCCTGCCTTCGGCCTAAGTCAGCTGGGATAGACTCCAGCCCCCCCACGACCCTAATAAGGATTAAGCGGCGTATAGATAATGGATAGATGGACTACCAATAAAATAACAACAAATGTTGAACAGTGTGCAGCCTTTTGCAGACTTAAAGACTCTCAAGGGTGCCCTCAGGAAATCCTCCTCCTTATTTATTTTGTCATTTTACCACAATGACTGAGACTAAACTACTTAGACACTTGAAATTTGTTTTATTTCCAGTCAAGATGGTCATCGGGGACTACTTCTCTTCACTTCTCCATATTATTTATGTTACACAATAATGTGCCTCTGGATGCCAGAGTGTGTGGTCGCTTTGCAGAAGTGAAACCGTAATGCGCCACTGTCATACATTTGTACATCATTAGCATGCTACAGGCACAAGCATGACTTTGTGTGCTTTCCTATTAAAGATAGAGTGATGAATGAATCTCGCATTAATTCCAGATCTAGTCGTTTTGCCTTTACATAGAGCAACTAAAGCCGCCGTGACTTGTGCGTCGGGGTCACGCTGGGGTCGTGCTGTGTCACCGCTGTGTCACACAAATTCTTGGTATCTCAGCTATGCTCCCTGACCCACTCACTGCAGGCCTTACATCATACATTCACATGTCGTTCCCGGCAGCTCATTCATGTAGAAGAAAGAGAGAAAGGGGATGCCTCACCCTCTTGTTCGGTTTTTTTTTTGGCTTTATTTTACACTGGCCCCCTCTGCCCTATTCTACTTGTAATCTATCTGTCACTGGTTCTTTTTCTCTTTTATCGCAGTTATTCTTAGCGCCCCCCCCCCCCAGTCTACTTGGGAGCCTATGTAAAATGTTTGGGAAGGGTCCTCGGTGGCACAAATGCACACACACACCTCCTTTGCACCCCTATACATTAGCTGTAGGATCCCACTGTGCTGTCGGAGCGACCGGCCTCTCCATAGAGGGGACCCTGTGTTGCAATGCCATTCAGTGGGGGCCCATGATGTCACAGGGAAATTGCCTTCATCTCACACACACACACACACACACACACACACACACACACACACACACACACACACAGCGCAGAGACGCAGCCCCTCCCCCGCTCTCCTTTCTTTCTCATCGCCGTGGTGAATGGAATTGCATGGCTGTGCAGTTCAATCACTGTCAAGTGCAAAGAAAAGGGGTCTCTTGTGCAAAATTTCATGATTCACAATTGATTAAATAGGGGTGTCATTTCATGGCTGAACAGGGAGGTGTGCAGGAGGGGTGGGGGGGGAGTGAGGAGCGGGGTTTTTTTTTTTCATGCCCGTGTGAGATATGGCTCAGAAATCACCTGATGGGCCCCATTCAGAGCTAGAGATGTAAAGTTCTGGGTTTTTATTCAGGGAGGAAAATAAGAGCGAGAGAAGGGGGTAAAGAAACACAGTAGGAGAACTGCCAGTATCTCCTCACGGCCTGTTAACAGGCTTTCATGCTCTTGAGAGATATAGACCTAATATACTGTATATAAGCTGTATGATTTAGATTTTTGTTGTCATGTGGAAATTCCCAGGGTTCAGCCAGCGGGAAGGCTGAGGAGCACAGAGGACGCTTTTTTTGGTGGGGGGGAGATTAAAAGAGAAGGAATGAAGCCAGTTTTGAAGGAGTGAGTGGACATCTATGACTTTGCTGCATCCTGCAAAAAAAAAAAAAGAAAAGGACTCCAGCTGCAGGAGTAATGAGGCCGGCGAAAAGCGATTCAGCGTGCATTCGCGGACTTTGTATTGAGTTGTAGACCTCAGATTGTAACCGGAGAGCTTTCGTGATTGCAAAACAGTTATTAAAAAGTCAGAATGGTCTCGGACCCCGGTCAGAGGCAGTGTGGCAAAAGATTCAGATGACCTGCAAGGAGCTTTTTTGACTACAAAAAGACAGAAGGTTAACTCTTTGTGGCCTGGTGGGGGGTTTTAAGAGAGAGAGAGAGAGAGAGAGAGAGAGGAACCAAAAGTCAGAAAAATACTACAATAATGGTTTGAGACAGGCCTCAAACTCCAGTCTCCTGGGTGAAAGTCCCCTGAATTTCAACCCCCACTAACTGAGGAAGCTTGGGAAAGTTTTTTTTAGTGCATGCATGTTTACAGTCTGATATCAGTTCTCCTTAATGCATTCATGCTCTGAAGGGGATTTCACTGTAAACTGCTATTTTAGAGAGAGGATTTTTTAAATAAATTCCATATGGAGAACTTTAAAGGACTGACTTACACAACGACCATTATTTGCATCCGTATTATGCAAAAATCCTTGTTATTACTGACTGTAACTAGCTGCTGCAGGGCAAAAATTGTGAAAGCAAACAACTTTTTACCACCCAATAGACATAGTTCTACTTAACCAATACATTTCGGATACATTAAGCAAATATAAGTTTATTGCTATGTACACAAATATTAAAAAAAAAAAAAGAATTTGTGTTTGCGTCTGATGGATGAGCAAGACAATCGTCTTGTCTTGCATTTGCATGTCAGATACATACCAAATAGGAAGAACCTGGTCTGTATGGAAATGCAAATTGCACTTTTTTTTCTTTTTTTTTGTTTTTTTTTTACGTTTCTCTCAACTACATAAATACTGAGACACTCCTGACTTCTGCTGCCTCCACAGCAGAGAAAGCCTATATTACCCTACAGTCACACACACACAGGCCTCCAGAATAAATGTGACTTGTACTAAACCAGTCTCACGAGTGACTGGTGTGTGCTTGTGTGCAGACTTGTGTGCGTACAATATCGTGTAGTGCAACGACGCAGGTTTGTGTGTGACTGTGTGTGTGTGTTTTGAATTCAGTCTATGTGAGCTGCAGTGGAGCCAAGTACAGATTTTGAAGGGGGTAGAACCAAATCTTGTGAGACTCAGGCACGCCGGCTTCACTGTTGCCACATGCTTTGGGGATTTTAGCTCCAACACTGTTCTCACTGTGAGTTTCCTTGTTGACGGTACACACTCGGAATAAATCTTCAGGGTTATTTGAGGTCATCTCTCAACTCGTATTGCTATTTAATCCAATTTAGTGGGAAAGTTCCAGAAAAGAATGGTGACAACACGTTTTTTTCTTTTCTTTTAAACCATATTTTCTTATTTTTCCACTTTAGCAGCGCTGTCGGTTCATTTCCACAACAGTGAGCACATTCTAAATTAAATTGTGCTCATTTAGTGACTCATTTACATTTCAAGCATTTATCTGGTGCTCTTATCCGGAGTGACTTATAGTAAGTGCAAGAGATAAATTAGCTTGAATTCCTAGATTTCGGACGGCCAACACGGCCAAGAGTAAGGATTTTGACAGACCAGAGTGTGAGCCTTAGAATACTAATGTATAGAAAAACACAGTGTTCGTGACCATTGAGCACAAAAAAAAGAAAGAAAAAAAGAATTTTGCAATGCAGTAGAAAGGTAATTAAATGCAGAAGTGGCTGTATCGAACATTTTGTCAAAAACCAACTGCTTGGAAAGGAGCCTTGAAAGGAGAGGAATTTCCCATAAGGGTTTTGTTATTTTATTGATACATCCCCTAGTTATATATATATGTATTTCTACACACTGCTTTTGTATTCTGTAGCAACAGACGTTTTATTTACCATAAAACTCAATTCCTAAGGTCAGCTGCAGATTTTTAAAGGAATAGATTGATTTTTTTGTAGAGAGTAGATGAGAAGGTTGATGACATCCTAACATGGATCTAAAGGCTGTAGGCTATTCGCTTAACTTTACATATAGACTGGAAGCAGGAAGAAACAGCTGCTAAACTATGTTAAACAATATCCTTGACAAGACTCAGGTAAAGGATCCAAATGCAGGATTCAAGAGTGGAAGTGAGCAAAAGTATTTATTCACAAAAAATATGCAAAATACAACACAAAAATTCAGCAGAGCTACAAAACCTCTCTTCAGGTCACTGGACAGAAAGAAAACACGCAAACAAAAAATCACAGCAAAGCTGGAGGGATAATTAAGAAAACAGAAAATCACAGTGAAGCTGGAGGGATAAATGGGCAACAAAAAAACACAGCAAAGCTGGAGAATAAAGTATCAAAATAAAGAAACAAGAATTCACAGCACTTAGCTTGGAGCTGTGGACGGTCAAGACGGCACAGGTGCATGAACATGACACATTGGCACAGAACAAAGGGAGACTCAAACATTAGGTAATGGGGAACTGTTGGACACAATTAGGACAGAGCGAACAATTAGGAAGACAAGATGACAACAGGAAGTAGAGCTAACAAAAATCACTGAAAAACAAAATAAAAGCTGCCAACAGAAACAGGAAAACGAGACAGAAACAAAAGTTTAACTTCACCCCAGAGTGAACCATGACAATCTTTAGTCTGCTCACAAATCTGTGACATGCCATCAGCATACCTTCTACTTAATAAGTACAAAATTCTGTTCATGAGTGCTGAAAAGGCACCAACATCATGTACCTCACGCTCTGATGTCCCAAACCTATTAGCTGTTTGATTCAGTCTTTAGTTTTGTTTAAAGATACACAAACTTAACACAGGAAAATGCACATTCATTAGCAGTGAATAAATGGCTTTCAGTTAAACAAGCAATGCATTTTAGCGCAATTAATACAGACACGAAGAAAGGAGGGAAAAGAGCTGCTGCACATGAATTGTAATGGGCCTATTTCACAGCAGACATTTTGATTTCTGTCACAGAGGTAAAAGCATACAAAGCAGGCTATTGAATAAGTAACAATGGCTCTGTTCCTTTCAGCGTGTACTAGTAAGTCATGGAGGCACAATACCTGAAAGTAACAGAGATGACAGTTTTAATATTTACATTAGAACTGTGAAAAGTCAAAAAGGGAAAGTAGCAGCCCTCCTTTGATGTTAACAATCAATCAAACGTTAAATATAAGTAGATAATTCAGTGTTATGTTAATCTGGATTTAAAGTTAGCACAATTTTATCATGCTTAAGTGTAAACTTTGAGGTTTGCCTGCTCATCTTTTAAAGACCTTCTCTGGTCATTTATTTAACACGAAAAACTAATGTTGGTGTGTCTGAGTTGCACATTTGCGTTTTTGTTTATTTATTTTATTTGTTTTATTTTCATTTTTCTAATATAAAATAGCTTAGATGTAACTTCATTCCACTAATATGAAGTCCCTGCCTCTCTCTCCACCTCTAAAGCACACCAGCTTACCTACAACTTTGCTGTAAAATCCTGTAAAATTACACTCAATTACACAATGCCAAGTTGTAATATTGGACTGATTCAGTACATATTTGAGCCAGAAACTGTTTCTGCAGAGGAATGATGGTTCAGAAAGCATTACCCTGCAACATGACTGGATTGGTTCCTTAAAGTTTTTACATTTAAAACCCTTGAAGTCTGAATTTGTGTTCCATATGAAGAATTTTAGCCATCTATTGCTGAAGCAGGACTGATTTATGCCCATTTTTGCGTCTATAATATGCAAAAATCCTTCTCATTGCAGTCTATAAGTAGCAATTGCAGGACTATAATGCTCAGCCACTGCTTTTTTCATTAATGATCTCTTCACACATAAAAAAAGCACCATACAGACAAGTACTGGTTTAAAAAACTTGATTTTCAATGGAGGGGATCTTTAAATCTCCTAATAGAGCATAACTGTTATTTAATCGTGACATTACTTGGTTTTTAGGAAATTGTCTATGAATAAATGTATATTATTACTGTTTTTCTTACTCAGCAACAAAGCTAACAGGAGGCTGAGGGATATCTCAATCTATCACTGCCTGTGCATGCCCACACAGAAGTGGTACAATAAGCCAAAGTAATCACAATCACCCAGAGCCTTAGATATCTTATCTGTAGTGCTCTGGGATGATTTGGACGAGGCTACACAGGTGTGGCCTTCATATATCAACAGCTCATCAGAGAGCATCGGCCCAAACACCGCGCATGCACAAGCAGCGCTCTGGGGAGCAAACTACAGCGAGGGCTCACAATGCACACTGTGAGTACTGCACTGGAATGCAAACATACTGTGAGGGAAGCAAAAGTATTTTTTAATTCCACTGTGGCCTTGAAGAAATTCCCCAGAGAGTCCCCCAGAGTTAATAAGTTTCTTCATATGTATCTTTGTGGTAAGCCTGTCATGCAGAGCTTCACTGTCCTTATTTTTTAAGGAAGAGGAACTTCTCTCTCTTCCATGTGTGTGCGGTTTTGTGTGCGCAGAGGTCTGGGCTTTTTGTCTACTTGCCCAGCTGAAATCCCTTCATGCAAATATAGTCAACTAAAGCCGTATAATTACAACACAAGAACTTCCATCGGGAAGAAGTGGAAATTTCACGGCAGGTTTGTGTGTCCACCTCTGCCCTCTGGTCTTCTCACAAGTCTCAAAGCACAAATAATTGTCTGTGGAAGTCTTTAATCTTTCCTCAGTGCTTTGAATCAGATTGCAATCATTTGTCTCTTTACCGAGATTCTCCCAAGAGGAGGCATTTTTTGAAAATATATTTTTGCTTTCTTTTCACATAGTGTATTTACTTTTTTTTCTCCCAATTTTATTTCCTAGACTGAAAGCTTAACTCATTTTTTCATCTCTCCTTGCTGTCTGCCTCCTTTAGATTTTTTGTAACACATTTGCACACACACACACACACACAAAGACAAAGACAAAGACACACTACCCCCTCCAACACTTTAGCTCCGGGGCTTGTCACAGGGCACACAAGAGGCTTCTGTGCATACCAAACCCAGACTGTTCATTCCGAGCTGCCGCTAATCACGCATTTGCACATACATACACTTACATGTGACAAACATTCTCCAGTTTTAGCTGCTGGAAAAGAGCTTAGGTTAAAGGTAGGTACAATGAAAACCCTGCATGTTACATCCAAGCACAGTATCTCTTATGAGATCCACCTTTCCGAGGCATCAGAAAATATCCCTCAGTGTCTCCTCTTTGTACTTCTTCACCCTGACTCCTACATGGTTGCTTTTATTGTTGGGTAACTACAGCTTAGACTCTCGAAGGAACTGAATTCAAGCCTACATTGCCGCACCTCCTAAGTCTTTGTGGATGAGTGTGTTTGATAGCTAAACTTTGAATTTCCGAACCTAGAAAACAGCCGCGGCTCTTGCCAAACTCTACAGCTGATAAGTAAGACTCCTAAGAAGCATTTAGATTTGTCCCTGCTCTACCCTCGCTTCTTTTCCACAAGGTGTCCGGAGGTGCTGGAGCAGCTGTGAACCAAGTCTGTCAGTGTATCAGTCTCCCGTGTCGTGCCAGACGCCACATCTTGCTCAGAGTATTGCAGGGATTCAGTTCAGGTAATTAATCTGAGCTCGTTAGCCACATGGCAGGCAGGTCGTAGCAGAAGCTGCCGAGGTGACACAGCACCCACCTACTCACACTCAGCCGAGGCCGTACTTCTTAATAAACTTGACTTCCGCTGCATGTTTATGCACATTGTGTTATGGTTGTCTGCGTGGCTGTCCGTACGGCAGCTTGTGTTGACAGAGTGCGCACTGCTGGCACACACAGTAGCTTATCTCGGCTCGGCCCCCTTAGGAATGATGTCTTTTAAAGGAAGTGGGGCCGGGAGGGTGGGGTGAAACTGATATGTGCTGCTACCTTGCTCTCCCTCACATCTACCATGGGACTGCAACAGTAAATGATGGCATTAGGGAGGAGAGGAGGGGGTGGAGCAGATGAACTGCTTTCCTTCCTAGAGCGAGGGATGATACGGCAGAGTGGAGGGGGGAGGAGGGGGAGAAGCTGGACAGGTGCTGAGAGAGAGATATGTGCTTTTTTCCTCTGCTGCACAGGAGATTGGGGGGAATGGAGAGAAAGGGAGAGAGAGAGAGAAAGAGAAGGAAAAAGGACAGGTGAAATATTTCCCCCTGTGGCAGAGGAAATGAGGGAAAGTGGAAAGGGCCAGCTCTGTATTGAGAAATGGACTAAACCATCCCCAGAGGGGGTGCTGAAACTCCGGCTCCACGGGCCTCTCTCTAAATGCACCTACCAGTGATGGATGATTTTTACGTTTACCCCCTCTGCTTTTTCCTCACTCCTCAGCACAGCTCAGGCAGCTTGCTGTTTGTGGGTGTATGTGTGTGTGTGTGTGTGTGTGTGTGTGTGTGTGCGTGAGCGTGTGCGTGAGCGTGTGTGTGTGTGTGTGTGTGTGCGCATGTGTGTACAACCACCTCAGCGCATGCCAGGCAATCCTGGCTTCGCCTCCCCAACATTCCCAGGGAGTAGAAAACATATCCCCAGCAACAATCGATAGCTTCCCCTCCCTCCCCCCGCCCAAGCTCCCAGCCCCATCTGCAGTCCAACGCAGCTCTATCTCCAATGGCCACCACCGCTATTAATTCTGTGCCCCACCGCTTCCTGCTTAGAGCCCAGTCCCTGAGATTAAAGAGCGGCACAGCTACTGGAGTCCTTTGCTCACAGGAGGAACGCAAGGGGGAGGGAGGAGGGAGCACAGTGTGAAGATTGTTTATCCAGAGGAATCTCCTCAGTGCCAGCTTACAAATACTACTCATTTCCACTCCAGGCCTCATGGGGCTAACCCTGTCTGATTCCTAACCGTGTCAATTAATTTGCAATCAAATCAAATCTTTATGATCCTTTTCCCCTACCTACCCAGCCAAAAGAAAACAGTTACAGCCAGCTTGGATGGGAAAATTAATCAAAATATCAATATTAAGTTGATTTTCCAGATCCACCTTGTCACATGTGACGATTTGCAGCTTTTGTCTACATGACTGTAAACTAAGGATCTTTGGGATTTTGGTGTGTCAGTGTTTTTACACCTGGCTGCAGCTGATTGGACTCTTCATCTTTGCTTTTCCCAATCTGTAAGAGACATTTTCTGCTTTCTCAACATTGCAAAATGATCCTCTGATGAAATGCTGAAAGCAACAATATTATTACATCAACCAATGAATGTCTACTGTTGAGCTGAATCCAACCGATTCTGTCAAGACTCGACTTGCTGTTAGTTTAGTTATTTGATTTAGCCCACTTAACCTGAAGCAGTTCCTTTGCATTTTTTGCTTCTCCTCACATTTTAACTCATTATTGGTTCATTTTTCACCCTGCACCTGGAAACGGCCCAACAAACACCAGAAGCAGAGACAACTCAAAAAGAACTTCTGCGCAGTATAACAAATTTATAATGCAGTAAATCAGAAAAAAAGGAAAATGGAATTTCTTTGAATATTAATTTACAAAGATTTTAAAAATCTGGAATCAACATATGTATCATGTTCCAAGTGCCCGAAGGTGTCACCAACTTTGTTTCCATACTTGTTGCCTATTCGCTTTGTGTAAACGCAGCCTGCAGCCAAAACCTTTTTTTCATGTGGCACTTGGTTGCAACTGAGTCACTGATGGCTTCACAGTTGCACTGAGGAGGGTGGATTTTTTTGTATTTTTCACAGAATCTATTTTGTTAAAATTTTAAATTAGACATGTAGAATAGCATGATTTTGCTAAGAATTCACGATGATGCCATAATGCCAACAAAGATGATGATGCACTTCTACACCTCCATCATCAAGTCCATCCTCACCTCCTCCATCACCGTTTGGTACGCTGCAGCAACGGCCAAGGACAAGGCCAGACTGCAGCGTATCATCCGCTCGGCCGAGAAGGTCATTGGCTGCAATCTGCCTTCTCTCCAGAACCTGCACACTTCCAGGACTGAGGCGTGCAAGTAAGATTGTGGCTGACCCCTCCCACCCTGGACACAAACTCTTTCAAACACTCCCCTTTCGGTCCATCAGGACCAGAACATCACGCCACAAGAACAGTTCTTTCCGTCTTTCCTCATGAACGAGGCACAGCATAGTTTCTGGCTCTGGTAAATTGCGTAATTTGGGCATATTTTCTAAAAATAATGTGCTTGTCAACCCTGGGTTTTTGCATCTCAGCAGGTTAAATCATCACTCATTAGATATGTGGACTTGTCTGTGTGATCGCACCACTGCTTGTTTTACCGAAAGTGGAATTTATGGGCGACTAGAAAAGACTGACACAACACGTCACCTCTTGCTTGCATGTGGTATCTGTCTGCTGATAAGCTGAGGGACACTCTGGCGCTGTTGTTTTTTTATGTTGCTCACTTGGGCATTTTTTCCAATTTAACCGTGTCCCTCATCTTCTCATGTCTCTTACAGTAATACTCAAAGCAGGAATTTCTCCTGGGGAAACACATGCTGCCTTGACTTTACTCGCTCTCTCTCTCTCTCTCTCTCTCTCTCTCTCTCTCTCTCTCTCTCTCTGTGTGTCTCAAACACAAACAAACTGAAGTTTAGACTTTTACACAACAACAAAAAAAAAATCCTCGAAAAGCATGCGCTGCACACACGTAATCGTAAATGCACACAGACTCATTTTTACCTCCGCAAACATCCAGTGACTTGCACTGCATGGATTATCCTCCTAAAGCATTCCCTTTGAAACTCTGCAAGTAGGGATTTCTTTTTAGGTGATCACTGGTCTAAGCAGCTGTTACACGCAGGATTAGCAGGTTCTGCCATTCAGACAAACATGGTCTGTTTAAACTGGCAGGATGAAGAAAGTAGGAGAGGAGAAGGGGAGAGGTTATGACAGCTCAGGAGCGGAGATGAAGTCGAGAAGAATAAAAAGAGGGAAGAGAGAAATGGGGGAGAAAGGGAGGCGCGAGAGACGTGAAATGGGGAACAGATGATGAGAGGAGAGGAGCGAGATGTGGAGCAGAAGGGATGAGAGGTGAATGGAGCCGAGCGGAGAAATCGGGATGTGTGAAGAGAAGTGTGAAGGGCAAGAGAGAAGGAATAGATGAGAGGAGAGGAGAGGAGAGGAGAGGAGAGGAGAGGTAGAAAGCTTCCAGGTATCCAGTGTTGTGAGAATCAAACCTCTGCCAAGGAAGAAGCTTAAAGCGAGCCGACAATGAGAATGTTGTTCTACTTCCGTTTTTCTTCCTTTTTTTTTTTTTGTTCCTTTTTGTTTCTTGTCTCACTTGCATAGTATCATCCTCCATCCTGCCTCTCCGAGTGTGGAAGTGTGTCGCCGGCCACCTTTGTGTTGCACTCATACGAGGTGTTTACAGAGAGGAAAGGTTGATGGGCTGATAACAGGCCTTGCTGTAGGGGTGGAAAGACATTTCCATGCCGGGCCGCCGGCTCATAATAGCATCTCACTTGCTTCTCTTGTGTCTCTCTCCTCTCCTGCTTCCATTCTGCCACTACCTCCCTTTTTTCTCCCTTTTTTTGTGTCTTGTAAATGGAGAAACACATCTGGGATCCCTGTTGTTATGAGCTTTATCTTTCCTTGGCTTGCTTTTTGTCATTCCCCCCTTCGGTGTCCCCTTCCCTCCCTCCCTCCGCTCTCTTCTCTTGTGTGTCGAGCAAGGTGTGCAACAGCGGTGTGGCAGCTCTCTTAGTTTTTCCGTTTGATGCATCACAACACATTTCACTGAAACAAGCAAGCTCTTCCTGTGAGCACATCTCGTGGCCCTTGTCAGCGCTCCTTCGCCTCGCACTCCCCGCTATCACTCATTACCCTTTTTTCCCTCTCTCTGCTCGGCCCCGTGCCCCTCCTTTGCTTTCAGCCTATTCTACTATAAAGTTAGAGAAATTGTACAGTCAAGCATTCACACACACACACACACACACACACACACACACACACACACACACACACTATCTCATATATGCAGACACACAGCACTGACAAGTTCAGCCTTTCTAGTCGGGTGCCACACCACTACAATTTCTTCACATCCTTATGTAGCTCCAGTGAGAAAGGAATTGTACACATGCATGCACACACATGCATAAACACAAACACCCACATAAACTCCCAGTCGTATTCTGGCCCCTTTATCCCTCCTTGGTAATCTTTTTACGGAGTGCTGGGCCCATTTGAGGGAGAATTTAATTGAAACTGGGGCTAATCTGATGATGGCACGGCACGGCGGAGCCCTCAGCCCTGCTTCACCTCCAGTTAGGTTGCACCTTGTAGTCCTCGCACTCAATACCTTGCTACTTCATTTCATGCCTCACGGTTCAATGCAGCGCTGCCCACTCATACATGCCACATTGATTGTTAATCCGACACTTGATATGCACCATGCTCACTCAATTCTGATCTTGTTTTTCTTGTTTGTGTCCCCCTCACCCCCTCCCTCCTCTTCCACTTTCCTCACACCCCGCTGTTTACTCAACACTCCCTTGTCTTTCTCCTTCTGTTTTATACAGGATGGATATTACTCCCACCGGCCGAAGGAGAAAGGTAGAGTCGACAGCAACAATGAGAACTCAGTGCCCAAAGACTTTGAGAACATAGACAATAGTAACTTCGGTGCTCGCTCGCAGCCGCACCGGCAGTCTGTCAGGGCCACCAGCAGTAAGCAGCAGCGTGATCACCTGCAGGAGAAGGCCCACGCCCAGCAGCAGGCATGGAGGGACAACTCCCCGAGTCTGGGCCGCAGCTCAAACGAGGTTCTGCCTGTAGGCCACCAGCTGACGGTGGGCAACAATGCCTCCTATCTGGGCGTTCACGACACAGGACCGCGGCAGCATTACCGGGCATCGCAGGCCCAGCAGGCCCAGTCACAGCACAGACACCAGCACCCACACAGGAGGCAGGCGACGGCGGCAACGCTGGAGGTGACCTACGACCAGCCACCCAAGTGCGAGATCAGCGGGAAGGAAGCCATTTCGGCTCTGTCGAGAGCCAAGAGCAAGGAGTGTCGGCAACAGATCGCCGAGGTGTACTGCAGACACAAGGAGGGCCAATTAATGCCAGAGAAGGTCACTCGCTACTGCCCCCTCGAGGGTAAGTCCATCATTGTAATTGGAGTGATTAAAGTGATTACAGTAAGATAAATGGCTATTGAGTGGAAGCAGTCACAAAAGTAGTCTCAGTAAAGGGATCAATATCTGTCAAGCTTCCCAGTGTGGAGGCATTTGGTTTTTAGATTGTTAAGTTCCAAATGGCTGCGTTATGTGAAACTAAAATGTTGTGGTTTTGGTTCTTAAAGGTGTTTTATCTCACACCCAAGCGGCTTCTGTAGCTCTGGAGATGCAGAACTTGGTAAACCTCTTGGATGAAAAATGAAGCATTTTCAAGAGCCAAAAAGAAAAGTCCAGTTGCTTTCCACAGAAGCTTTTTGGATTTCTATGACCTGGATGACTAAAAAATATGCACAGACAAGTTCTGTATAACGACTATGCAAAGCCCCTGAGATGTTTGGTTTCCAAATCTTAGACATTTTGGTGGAACATTAAATTTTTGGACTAAATAAGTACATCAAGATTAAAGTTTGACAAAATTTATGGAGAATGACTAGTCTGTCCCATGAGGTCTGTGATGATTTGGATCAGATTTGATTGACAGTACGAGCTATACAATAAGTAAACAACCCCACAACAATTGTCAGCAACAACAGTTCTGATTCAGATGTTGCTAAACAAATTACATGACATCACTTTCTTCCAGCTCAGTTCAGCCAACTTCAAACCAGGAATAATAGAACAAGACAAAAAGAGAAATGCAGAATTCTCTCTGATGTGATGTAACCAAAACTACTGAAATTTCAGCTGAAATGTTTGTCACCTTATGTACAACCCAGCTGCTCACAGTAAGTAAATAGCTCAGTGGCTAAAGAGCAACATCAACGCTTGAATTGATAGAACCGTAAGACGCATAAGGATCAAAATAACCTTTCAAATTCAACATTTATGTGGCAGCAGTGGAAATAGAGGAGGAATAAGAACTACCTTTGAGATAATTCAATTTAAAATCGAGACATAAGCAATCAAGAAATTCACTGGAGCTGATTCTTGTAGCAGACTCATTAAAATACACAACACAAAGAAAAATAATGCTGACAAGCTGTCAGCGCATTTTCTCTATATAGTTTGACATTTAACTTTTTTTGCATTATGTCCTCCTACTCTCAGCTGTACACACTCTTCTTACAGGAGAAGAAATAAAAAATAATGCTGCCAAGCTCAGTACAAAGAGTTTATTCTGACAGTCAGGCTACAGTACATGGTAAAATATTTCCTGTTCTTGTAATTGCAATTTGTCATCAAAGGCAAGAAATGTCTTTTTTGCTGATGTGTAATTGGTGAAGTGAATTGTTGGAGAAAATTGGGAGGCTGCTTGTATTCTCTCCAAATTGGTTTCCAATTTTCATTTGTTTTTTCAAGCTGGCCACAGAACACAGGTTCTTCCTTCCTTTTTTCAGATGCACAAACACACAATTTTTCTTCTTTCTTTTTTTTCCTAAGAATTTATGGACATCTGCAGTCTGGTTGTAGATTCTGTAAACAAAATCTGTTGCGGCTGCAGCCATCAGTGAGCAGCACGCATCAGCAGCCATATTTAAGTGATCATCTCACACACACACACATGCGTGCACACACATGGGAGTGGACTGAAAGCAGTGTGGACAGCAGGGAAGGAGGAGAAAGCTATTATAAATCCTGCCTGTTCTCGTCAGGTACCTTCCCAGCCCTCGCTCAAGTTATTATAAGTCGAGGAGGCACGGTGACTTAGCAACTTTTGTACATTCCCTCTTTCCCAAGAGCAGGAGTATCGTTTGTCTGCGCCTAAGCTCCTGTCATCTCACACAGCAACTCAGCGTCCCACTCAAACTGACAGTCTGATCAAAAGAGACAAAGAAATTGAAAAGGGCTTTCCCCTGGTGGCTGGGCTGCAACAACACGACAGCTAAATTAAATCACTTTTCTTTCTCTCCATCTACCTGCCTGCTGTCTGGCCTATGTGTTATCTCTCTCTCCTCCCTCCTCTGTTCTCTGCCCCGTTTCAAGTCGTAACCTTGTTAGAACAAAATTGTCCAATTTGCTTTGATCGGTTGGCTATTCTGTCCTTGAGGCCTTGACTAGATTAGTAATTGTTTTAGCTCTGTATTGGCATCACTGAATTCAGAAGGAACTTTCTTTTTTTTTTTTTTTTTGCTGCCCATATATTAATTTTACTTATGTGACTGGGCTGCAGTGCTCCAGCACTGACATTAATTGGCAGCTTATGCCACATGAAAACATAGTGTCATGGCCTTGTAGTGCAAAAAAAGCTTGTATGACGCTTACTTAAAGGTGCTATAATTAATATTTTAAATGGATCAAATCCCTATATTTGGTGTCAACAGGCTTGCTGAACTCTTGGTGAATTTTGTGGAACATTTAGCATGTTAGCTGATAGTGTTAGCTTGTACTGTGCAATACGTCTTGTTGTTTAGCCAAATAGGAGCCAGATAACTGACATAAGTTCAAACTATATTAATCCTGAAAGAAATTATTTTTTGCCAGATATCGTTCTGAGAACAAAATTATATAATATTAGGAATTGCAGTGCCTGGAAGAAAAAATCCATATATCAATGAAATACATTTATAATTAGAATTAAATATATAAGTTGCAGTAAAAATGGAAAATCTTGTTGTCAAAATTTGTAATTTACACAAACTCCAACACAAAACTTTGTTGAAATGCCTTTTTTTTTTTTTTTTTTTTTTAAAGTTTTACATACGTTTAATTATAAGAAACATTTATCCTTTCAAGCTCCTACTTGTGACGTGTAACTAGTCAGACTGTGCTCAGTTCAATTCAGTTCAATCCCGTTCTAATTTTGTAGCACCTATTGGCAACAAAAGTCTTCTCAAGCCACTTTACATGGTAAGCTGAAGACCTTATACTTCTATATTATGGAGTGAAACCCAATAAATCCAGGATTACCTTTGAGAAAGTTCTTGGCAACAGTGGGAAGAAAAAACTCCACTCCAGCAGAACCAGGCTCAGAGAGGGCGGATGTCTGCCTTGACCAGCTAGGGTGAAGGTAAATGGGAGAGAAAACAGAAAAATAAGAACAATAAACATTGGGAAGGCTGGTGAGGTCAGTAACTGCAGATCAGAAATGTGTAACTCCAGAGCCAGAGATACCTGCAAAGAAGACAGAACACGACCTACAGGAGAGAAAAGTACAAAGTTAGTGATGCAGTAAGGACATATAAATGCATGAAGAGTGAAAGAGAGGAGAGTGGAGATGTGCTCAGTGCATCATGGGAAGTCCCACACCAGCCTTGGCCTGCAGCAGCATAGCTAAGTTAAAGTTCAGGGTCACCAGAGCCAGACTTAACTATAAGCTTTACGAAAAAGGAAAGTTTTAAGCTTAATCTGTTTCCCAAACTCAGACTGGGAGCTGGTTCCACAGGAGAGGAGCCTCCTCTCATCCTGCTAGGGGCATGACATCAGAGCCAAAGTAGCGTTTTTTATAAGTAGAGTTAATTTATCTGGGATTATTTTTGAAAGTAACGACACCAGTAATTGGAAAAAATGCTGTGAATCAGATCCGATGATTGGCCAGAACCATCATCATTCTATCCCTATTAGCTAGGGATGATTGTGGCTTAGTGGGTTGAGTAGCAGACATGTTCGCGAGCTCCAAGTCAAAGCTGTTCGCTGACAAATCAGATCAACTCTAAAGGTCATTGATATGAGTGTTGCGCTTGCACTTCCTTACAAGTTCAAAATCAGCAGGTTTAAAGCAAAGGAAATTAAGTTTGTTATTGTATCGGTATAAATCAAATCCACCTCTGTGGTTTATATCTGCACACCTGACTTCATGGATGGTTTCCAGCAGCAGCAGCAGCAGCAGCAGACGCCATCCCTGAGACATTTCCAAATGCAATTTGGTACAAGCCCTTTGGGATATAGCTCAGCTCTTGTTCTAACCTCTCATATGAGCAGTTAAGATGGAGGGTGGGTAAGAGCCCGAAGTTACACAAGATGATGGAGGAAGAGAGCGGCGTGATAGCAGATGAGGGAAAGGCAGTTTAAAAGATTGATGGCGAAGGGAAGCATGATGAAGAGTGATGAGTTCAAGAGGAGGCCTTCTGTCTTTTCTTTGCGACAAGTCCTGCGGTCTCCTCAGGTGCATAGTCTGTTCACAGGATACTCACACATGAAATTCCTCTGCAGACAAACACACGTTTAACAAAACTGACAATAAAATTTAAGCGCACATGCACACACACACACACACACACACAGCAGTGCTCATTAGTTCAGCTAGCTAGCATAGCACACACTCTCAAAGTGCTTTGTGAAGCGACTGGCCAATTATCCGTGTGCAAAGCAAACCAGTGAACCTTCTTAGCTGGCCACCAATTACTGTTCAATCTGATATAGCCCACAGCAGTTTTCCCCCTGAGCTGTCACACACACACATGCAGAGAACGAGAGAGAAAGAGCAGCAAGAACTAAGTGTGAGTGAATGACAGGAGCCACGGCCAATTGGAGCCAAGGGAGCGTGTCATTAGCCTCACCCCTGTGGTCAACCTTTAAAGAGAGCCATGTTGGACACCTGCCCTTGAATTTGAATGAATGAAACAAGCTGAAACAAGGTGGGACCAGGCCTTCTTAGCCCAGTTTGTGAAGAGGAGACGCCTGCCTTTAAATTTTAAGTAATTACAGGACCTCAGGCTCAGACATCGCAATGAGCCGGGAGGGGCTTTTTTTTTTTTTGAGAAAACGTCACCTCGGGGGAATAAACAGCCCCCTCTTCAGTATTCCCTTAGCTTCCTCTGCTTCCACAGCACAGACAGGCTCTTGGGAACTGAAGTCCCAAATTATAGTCATTAATCTCCTTAAGGCATGTTCTATGAACAAACATGTCTCATAAGCTGCGTGTACACATTTGCTGTAATAACTGAAGATTTAAAAACAAACAATGTCTGCGATAATGTTCGGGGACTTGACGGTGCAGAACTGCTTCGAGGAAGGTTGCTTTTTTTGTAAGTTTGAAGTGTTTTGCAGCGGTTAAGGGTGGTACAAAACCACACAATGGAGCTATGTGAGACTAGCAATGGCCCTCCAGAGATTGTTGGAATTGTTTCATTGGACAGTGGCCTGGCGGGCCGCGACCAGGGTTTTGTTTGCCTCTGTGCTTATTGTTGCCATTTGTGCAAAAAAAAAAAAATCCAAGGCTTCTTCTGGGAGTTTTGCCTGTGAGGAATGATGGCACATTGTCAAACGGTGCTCCACCCTGACAGTCCCAGCGGAATCGCTTATAGGATTCCTGTCTGAGGGAGGATAGTCGTTACAGTGGGTGTTGTGTGGTTGAAATTGTCACAGTTCCAATTCAATCATGTAATAAATGGATGAGTGACTCATGGCTTTGTGGTGCTGTTTTTTTGAAAGGGCTGAAGTAGCTATCTGACATTTCTGTTTTCATTTATTCACTTATTTATCAGTACTTCAGATATGACACGACTTTCTTGTCGCCGTGCATAATTCTGGGAAAGAAGTCACCCTTCTTATACACCCACCTCCTGTTACAGTGTTTTTGAAAACATAAGGACGGTATTATAGTTTCACTGTACATCTTCAACAGATTCCTAATTCAAAGCTATAAAACACACATTTTCTCAGTTCAGACTGTGTCACACTTACACACACAATCTAAAATACCCAGTGAATATTCATTTGCGACATAGCCGTTAATTATTATGAATATGCTAATCACCGCTCAGAATTGGTACTCACTGTGTTGCTAAGCAACCTTGTTGTTTAGCTATTTGTGTTTATTGTTTAATAAAAGAATAACATTTAATTATCATTATTAACTGTAATCATTATGCTTTTGCATTTGCTGTCTTTGTCCCTCGGAGATATTTACAGGTGCTCCCCATCATATATTGACTGCTGTTTGTGCGGCCTCTCATAGCTTCCATTAAGCAACAGATTTGAATTAGTAATCAAACACGCAAGCATCCCCTGAATGTATTACTAATGAAGGATTCAGGCAATGATATCTGAATTCAATGCAGTGAAAAACATATTTATTTTCATTTTTATGGATACATAAACATGCTGTTTTTATACCTGCACAGGTAAAGCCTACGTAAACATCCAGTGGGACGAGGACTCTGCTGAGAGCTTTCCAACAAAACCAGTGAGAATAGCGTTCGTCCTGGTGGTACACGGTCGAGCCTCTCGCCAGTTTAATCGCCTCTTCAAAGCCATCTACCACATCTCCCACTACTACTACATACACGTTGATCAGGTGAGCCATAGAGAGCCTACAAACACAGCGCCCTTCCTTTAATGTGAGCTCTTTTAAACTCACTCCTTTGTTAAGTAAAGTAATTATATTTTCTTTATTTTTCAATTACTATTCTAGCAAAATGTAATCTCTTGGAATCAGACAGAATATTAATTGGTGTGTGATTAATGTCTTTGTTTCAGCGCTCTAACTACCTGCACAGGCAGGTGCAGGCCTTGGCTTCCCAGTATACCAACGTGAGGGTGACTCCCTGGCGAATGGCCACCATCTGGGGTGGAGCCAGTTTGCTCACCATGTATCTCCGCAGCATGACTGACCTGCTGGCCATGAGGGACTGGAGCTGGGATTTCTTCATCAATCTCAGTGCCGCCGACTACCCAATCAGGTAACAGAGGGGTTCAGTAGAGGAATGTGAGGAGCCCTAAAGGGAAGGTAGTCATGTGACTTTGAAGAAATGATGTAAGGTTTATGGACAAGCATCCTGGTCACAACCTGAGCACTGAACATGATTTTTGCCTTAAGAAGGAAGTCACCACAATAGCAGCCCACTTTCAGCCAATATGGAAGAAATTCGATACACACTAGTCTGAGCTCCTGTGGTTAACTGTGAGCTTTAAATACACAGTCACTCCAAACCAAACAGATCAATGAAGTAGAACCTCTGCTTTCTCCAGCACTATTCATTCACACCTTCTCCTCCAAGTGCCTGATTCCTTGCTTGCACTCCATTGAATGGGTTACATGGTGAACTGATTGCAGTTTAATTGCCCAGGGTCAATACCTATTGACTCTGCTGGCCTGTTGTGTACTGTATGGTCCGAAAGTCATCTCTCCACTCGAAAACATCCCTATTAAGAGGCTGTAAAAAGTAATTAAAAGCTAAAAAGTTTATGTGAACTAGACGTGAAGTCATGCAAATAGCCTATTGTAAATTCTATTTTTTTTTTTTTTATGTGAGTTTATGGTTCTTCTGGGAGTTCAGGGTCTGCTGGGTTTTTGATGTAGCTCTGCAGCAGCCAATTAAAATCCTCCTATTAAGGAAAGAGTTATCTCTCCTGCACAGCCAGATGTCCACCAGTTGAATTTAGACACGCTGTAATGGCCACTGGGTGGAAGGAAGCTGGATCTGATGTCTCTACAGCTGGAGCAAAGAAGCTGGAGCAAATGTGGATTTTGTTCATGGGCGGTTTCAGTCTTGTGTTAGTTGTTTTCACCATATCGATGAATGCTGCTGACGTGCTGTCTGTGTCTGTTTGCCTTCACGTGTGTCTCTGTTTCTGCACCAGCGCAAGTTTAAATCTGGATAGTTCAGTTTGCCTCTGCACCTGTCTGCGTACAGTTGTGCATATTCATCGTGTCGGTATGCCTGTTAGGCTGTCTGTGTGTCTGTCAATGCATGATTAAAGGTATTTGTGAGTGTGCGCGTCGAGACACTGTTTTCTTCCTGTCTTTTGCCTCCTCATTTGCATGAGGGTGATGTTGTTGAAAAAAGGGCTGACAGTGGAGGTTTTAAGCCCCATCTGTTGAGAAACGAAACGATTGATGGAGCGAAAGAGGGAGCCGAGAGGCAGAAATGACAGGGAGAGGCGAAGGAGCAAGAATAAGCAGTTAGGGAAGGGAAACGAGAGAGAACTGCATGTTTTCGGATCCATGCAATATGGAAATATGTAAATTGCACTCCTGTATCTTTGCTTAGCAAGTGCATTTGTAACCACAGCTTGGATTTGACCAAGCCTGTACACGTATATAGAAGTTTAACTTGCAAATGTTGTCCTTTCAAGTGGCAGATCTGGGTTCAAGCCCCCCGCGAGAGCAAGCATCCTGCTCCTCGACTGTCCTCGAGCAACAAACTGAAACCCATTCAGCTGTTTTTTGGGGGGTTTTTTTAGCTGACAATCCGTTCCGATCTCTTTCGGAAGAGGATTCGGCAAAAAGAGACATTCTTCCTCAGAAATAAACACATCAGCATTAGATTATCATTTTGGACTTACTAGCGCAGAAAAGCATGTTGAAATAAGTTGATGCCTCACTCTTGCCAACCTGCAAAAGCTCTACAACCACTTGAGTTACTCTTCCAGTTCCTTTGTCAGTTAATTACAAGCCATAACCAATTACTTACATTGATCCTATTAACTGTATCCAACTAAAACTGTCCAACCTGCACTAGTATTTCCTTAAGATGCAGTAATTTTGGTCACAGAATGGCGTTTCCTTTGTGACTGAGCTGCGTAGTTGCAGGCAGGAATGCGGGGGGCTCCGCTGCCCTGTGCTGCCCTGACTATTGCTGTTGTTATCAGTGGGACTGGAGACAAGCATTATTTCCCCTCTAATTCCCTGATAATGTCTGTCCTGCCGCATGGATGGCTCTCAAAGCCAATTCCAGAGCCCCTCACACCAGCAGAGGGGCTGTGTGTCCAGGGGGAGATATACCATGTGTGTGTGTGTGTGTGTGTCCAGAGAGGCCAGAGGATGAGTTACACGCTTGCTTTGTCAGAGAGTACAGCCCTCTTTCCCAGCTTTTATCTACACAGTCTCCTTGCTTTTTACCTCCTATTCTCCCTTCAAAGCCCTTTTCACAGACTTTACAGCAGCTTTTAAGAAGTCGGAGCTTTGTGAGGCGATGACTGGCTGCAGGCGTCATATCTTCTAATCTCTTTCACTTTGTCATCTTGCGTCTGGAGAAAAAAAAAAAAAAGTGTTGCATCTCGTATTTTAGCTTTGTTCCATAAGTGAAAGGTGTCATTTCCCGCTTTGAAAGAAAGAAAGCCATATAACCTATTACAACTCATTCAAGATCTTGTTCAAAAACTCTAATGGGACTTTTAATTCGCTGAAGCTACAGAACTTTTTTGTCGGCTTTTCCAGGACAGAGATGATGAGTGTATGATCCATCTCTCATCAGTCTGGCTGCAGTGTGGGTTCATAGTCTGTCAGGTTTGGCATTCAGCCATTCCCTCCTGCAGCAGTGTACCGAAAATCTCCAGTATAAAACAGACTTTGGAAGCAAAAGAGTGGCATAATCCTAAAGTTTAATTGGCTCTGATAGTGAAAAGGTGCACATTTTTTAGGTGTGAGTTGGGGTTTAAACTCGCAACAGTGTGTGTGTGTGTGTGTGTGTGTGTGTGTGTGCATGTGTGTGTGTATTTGTGTGTGCGTGTGAATACCACTGTGAGACAGAGCAGCCACAGGGCTGACAGTAAGCAAACTAGACCCAGTGGACGGGGTGACCACTCAGGTGGCAAATCTGGAGCTTGACATGAATTCCCCCTCGCTCTGTGTGTGTGTGTGTGTGTGTGTGTGTGTGTGTGTGTGTGTGTGCCTACCAGCATTTGTGTGTCTCCGTGCATCGTATTGTCGGTGTGCATACTAGCAGATACTTGTATGCGTGCGTTTGTGTGTGGGAAGTAGAGACACAGAGGACTGCATGTGTCTGTACAGCACATCATCAGGCTTTATGGCTCAGGACCTCCTAAGATAAGACCCCCAGGCTGTGAAATTGCTCCTTCAAGAGAAAATGACATTAATATGCGCTTGTCCCTCCCCCCACTGATCCTTGAGCCTCGCTGCTCTTTTCGAAAGGCAAGCCAAGCCATCATGAAAGGCTCCACCGCAGATGAAATGTTAGAACCATTGACTGGGGCATAGCCTGCAGAGCAAAGCTTTTAGCCTGTCTGGCCTGTGTATGAAGGAGTAGACTGCTCTACAATGTTCGAGCAGCATGAAGTCATTCATCAAAATCGTGGATAGCAGAATCTTTTGTATAATCCTAAATAGCTTTAACGGCTTGAAGGGACCGAGGGACTGATACTGAAAGAAGCGGCGGTCTTTAATTGATTGGTATGTGACTTAAAGCCACTGGGCATTTTGTTTTTCAAATCTCAAGTAATTCCGTGTAGCGTCACAGTCGGCCTCAGCTCAAAAAATATGTTTTTGTTATTGTTACTTCACTTGAGTGTTTGAGCTTCACGGTGCAGGATGATGCATGGGCGGAGTTTGATACTGGAAGGCTAGAAAGTTTCTCTGTGCTCACCTTAAATCTTTGGAAACCAGTCGTGGTCCAGTTTTGCAGCTTATACAGTTGTGAGGTGGAAACTCGGAACCTCGAATGCAAATACACTTAAAATGCATTTCCAGACATTTTGCATTGTGTGGTTGCCTTTTAATTCAATAATGTTTGCATAGTCGTACATCATAGAGAGCAATGTTTAACAAGTTAACTCAACTTGGTCGCAACGTAGGACACAAATTATGTAATTTTAGCATTAAACATGTCTGGAGGGGATTTTTGAATATTCATGAATAAATACACTGCAGTCAGAGTTTTAAGCTTCTTTCAGACACGCACTCCTGACCATGAATCTGACGGCATCCCAACATGTTGGCTTCGTGGTCACGTTTCTGCAAAAGCTGCAACAACAATCTAACTCGGTCGGCCCTGTTAATATTTCTGTATCACTTTCAGCATGACAAAGGTGTGAAACACATGTCATCATATTAACATGTTTGCACACACCAGCAACATACTATGAGGTGTGTGATTTTTGGAGGGTTTTCCCACATTTCAGCACCAGTATTAGTTCAAAAACATCACAGAAGACAGAGTGTGCAGCCAATATCATCAAACACCTTTCTAATTCACATTGCTCGACAATAAAAATGCTCTTAAAAATAAAATTTTACTGCAGTGAAAATTGAGTCAGCCGTTAACAAAAGTAAACACTAGCTGAAGTTCAGTTTGTTGCTTCCAGATGTTTGTAGGAGTATTTCCTCCAAGTTACAATTCCTACCTGCAGCTTCAGACAGCAACAGGATCGAATAGAAGAGAGCTGCGCACACATGGAACAACAGCAGTGACTTCATTAATTACTTATAATTTTAAACTATCCCCGACACGGATACAGGATAGGTCTGGATCGAATTTTAATTTTCGACGTGTTGTTTTCTTCGCTTCAGACAGGTGACCTATCACTCACAGAGGCTTAGCCTAAACACTGAAGTTAAATCATTTGTTACACAGCAGATTTAGGTGTAGTTTTTGGTTGATTTATAGAATATTGTGCATTGTGTGACTTACTGGCATTTACTTATTGTCTAATCTTGCATGTTTGGTAAATATTGCATGTCTATCTATGTCACTGTGGGGGTTTTGTCTGAATGAAGATTTTAAGTATCCCATGCTGAAAAGGGCTACTTTTGGTGTAATAAACAGCATTATTAATTATTTTTAATAGGTTTGTCCCTTGAAAACACAGCTGATCTGTTTAATCAGGATGGCAGCTGAGTCATGATCAGATCACTGACAGTGGAAACACATTCATCACCTTTTTCTATCCATTTCAAACTTGTAAGAAGAGCTCAGATTAAAACACAAATGCATAAATCTTGGTGTGAAACAACTGAAAACTTTTGCAGAAAATTGTGTGTTCAGGAAGGATCTTCTCACCGACTGAAATATTGGGAAAATACAATTTATAGGCCTTTCAAGCAAAAAAAATAGTTGTATGTGATGTATTTCTGTGTGAAGCTGAATTTGTGGGCAGCAGGATTTAAATAACATGGAGAGAAATGTAGGCTTCTCAACGGGTTTGGTAGATTAGGAAAAGGGCTACAAGGAATAATAAATTAGTAGTTTTTGAGCAAAGTGCTAGTAGTCAAAATGTTTTACATATACATACATATTTCTAAATATATTTGGCATATAGCAAGATAGCTGAACTTTTAAGTGACGGACACAGTGTTAGAACTATATAACTATTCCCTCCAAAACTATACTTTGTGCTACAAAATCAATGTTCCACTTCTAACTAGGTCTCACCAGATGTTTCCCAGTCAAAAGTAAGTCATTTTGTTTCCATTTCAGGACCAATAACCAGCTGGTGGCCTTCCTGTCCAAATACAGAGACATGAACTTCATTAAGTCCCACGGCAGGGACAATGCTAGGTAAGACTCACGTTTTGAAGCCTTATTTTAATCAACATCCCATGCTTTCCTTCGCTCTCTGTGTTTTTCCCATCTTACTCATTCACACACACACACACACACACACACACAGCACCTTTGTGCACTCACAGCGCTCTCCTGCCAGCACAGTGTGGTCACTGAATCATAATACAATTAGCTCCCATCTGTGGCTTCATTAATTAACCTTCTTGGTGGGGTGAGCTGGCGAGGTCGCTGCCAGAGCGGCCGTCTCTGCTGAAACAACCCTGCCGCCCTCGTGCTTTCTGCCCCATCACACCCCGGTGGCAAACCAGTCATCACCAAACACTGTGGGCAAAAAAATACCCCCAAGCGCATGAAAAGAAAAAAAATGTAAAAAAAAAAAAAAATGAAAGTCCAGCATGTACGCATGAGTCAGCGTGAGTCAGCAGTACCTTTTTTTGTGTTTGCAGTCACAGTATTTTATTCAGTGGTGTTTTGATGACAGTGTAGCTATTTAGTTCCCTGATTTAAACCCTGATTAACAACAATAATGATCTTGGTAATCCACCAGTATGTGCATATGTTTGGATGACAAATTGAAACACTGGCAGAATCAACCAGCTGATTTGTGAAACGTCGTATTTAAATGTGACCGCGTGAGCCACAAGTTCAGCACGTCAACAGTCTTTCAGAGAACAGGGGGAACAGTCTGACCTGGCTGACCTGAATTTGACTCCCCACATCTAACACTCAATACGTTCACAGGAGTAACACCAGCCATTATGTATGCAGGGTGACACTCTTTAGCTGTAAAGTGTGTCGAGACAAGTGCGAGCAGCGCATTTGTCCAGTCGGTTGGGGTCAAGCGCAGGGGACAAATTCTGCAATAATGCAAAGGGAAGTAACATGCTGTGGTAGTTTAGTTGTTAATTCACCTGAGTGGTTTTCATGTGTATTTCTTAATATATTTCATTAAAATGATACCACAGTTTCATTTAGACAGAGCAGATCCAGACTGTAAAAGATTTTCTAAAAGTTGTGCTTCCTCCTGCCAGAAGACAATGTTGTCTGCAGCTTATAGCAAACCAGGTCCCCCTGTGACACACGCAGCTAAAAAATCTTCTGTTTACAACGAGTCAAGAAACTGTGAGGAAATACAAATGAGGTGCTGATTATGCATAACAGTGTGAAAACCAAAAGTTACAGAGCTTGTTTTTATGTAAATTCCTTTTTTCCCCCCTTTAAAAAAAGAAAGAAGAAAAGACTTTCACCTGGATTTTGGTATTTTTAGAAACAGAGATGAATTTCACAACAATAGTAGGCTGTAACTAATTTGTATGTTTAACCCTCATTTTACTAGCGTTGTTAACATGCAAGAGATGCTGACTGGGGTCCCCTCCAGGAGTAAACTACCACGAGAAACAACCATCACTGCTAAATAATACCTGATTTCTTCTTCAAACATAATTAGTTATGGAATTAAGGTGATCTGAAAAAATAAAGATCACCATTTTAGGAAAGTTTCAATTAATTTGCATGTTGTGTAAAACATAAATATGGTAGTAGAATGGTATAATTATAAAAATGAAAAGTTATAGGAAGACTTTCCCCTGGATTTTGCTATTTTTACAAACAGATGAATTCACACCAATAGTTAGCTGTAACTAATTTTTAAATTTAACCCTCATTCTAATAATAAAATATTACCTTTCATCTCCTCAAAATATTGTTCAATTCATAACATTGTGGGAGGGATTACTATTTTAGGACAGTTCATTTTGCATTTAAAAGAAAATATAAACTTTTCTGTAATACAGATCATGGTTTTCATCCCAGTGACATTGACACTTAAAAGCTTGTTTGCCATCTTTTGATGCGGGTGTCATCTAGTTATTAGTCATTTTAGTCAACAATATTTGCATTATGTTTGCATTTCTCTGCAATGCCAAATATCTTCAAGTGCTTGCCCTTGTTTCTTTATAAACATTGCTATGATGCAAAACTACATTAAAGTGATGCCCTCCGGGTTTATTACAGTAAAGCACATCTTGGAGTTCTGAAAAACAGAACAAACCCCTCCCTCTAACTCTCTGCAGCCTCAAAAATGATTATAATTTTGTGCTTCTTCCCACATCATGTCCTGATCAGGCTCTGACTGCATGTTAGTTGCATCCACGCCACACACTCTCAGACTTATCTGGTATAATATAACACAAATGTTTACTTTAATAGTTGTGAGATGTTTTATCATGAAATTACATGTTGCATTTCTAAGTTTGAACTTTATCTTATTTAAGGAAGAGTAGTATTTAGAGTCACAGCACATGAGAAAATCTATGTTTATCACCTTGAAAATGACTGACAGACTACCTCAACCCCCCTGATAGTGTGTGATACTCTTAATTAGTGGCAAACATGAACTCATTGAATAGTTTATTCTGTCAAAACTGCATAATTGGGATGTTTTTAGCAGCGAGGTCTCCTTGGACCTCAATACATTTGTATATAGAAAAAGCACTAATTAAAACAGAAACAGAAAACAATTGTATGAAGTCATTAGGAAGAAAATGAGTGACAAAATCAGGAATAATTGCAATAATGCAAAAGCACCTGTGAGATAAGACTGTACATCTGGGGTACCTCAGTGGGTAGGATGAGGGTGAAATGTATTCAGTAGTCAGTCTAATAATCCCACCTTTGTGTTTCTGTTTGTCAGGTTTATCCGTAAGCAGGGTCTGGATCGCCTGTTCTTTGAGTGCGACACCCACATGTGGAGGCTGGGCGACCGCAAAATACCAGAAGGCATCTCTGTGGATGGCGGATCCGACTGGTTCCTCCTCAACCGCATGTTCGTGGAATATGTAATCAACTCCAAGGACGATCTGGTCACCAACATGAAGCGCTTCTACGCCTACACTCTGCTGCCTGCCGAGGTAACGCACACAGAAACCTCTTTCACAGGTTCAAGTGTTGCTTAATCTTTGACTGACAGGTGAGCGCCGCTTTGTACTTGCACTGCATCGTTTATAGAAACTGTATACACTGTTCTCTTTTTATTGCTGTGTTAGATCTGCAGGGGAAGAAAGAAAAAAGGCGGACATAAAATCATAAAGTGAAGGGAAGATGTAAAGGCTGACTTTCCAACCGTATACAAGGATTGGATGAGAATTGAATGATCTCTGTGGGGAAATTGAATGTTTATCATGAGCTCCTGTGAATCTCCTTTCTCTGCTACTACTCTATTTCCTCTCGTGAATTGGATGGTGTAAAAAATAAAAGGTATACAATTTTCTAATTTCGTCTCTCTGTCTTTCTGCTCTCTTCCGCCCCCTCCCTCCCCCTATCCAATTTCTGTTTCTCATTTCCCAGTCGTTCTTCCACACAGTGCTGGAGAACAGCGCCCACTGTGAGAGCATGGTGGATAACAATCTGCGCATCACCAACTGGAACCGTAAACTGGGCTGTAAATGCCAGTACAAGCACATCGTGGACTGGTGCGGATGCTCTCCTAATGACTTCAAGCCTGCAGACTTCCACCGCTTCCAGGTAATACACAACACAACTGTGCAGTGCAGCAAAAATTTATTGGCAGCTTTCTGTGATCGATAAACTGGGACTCTAAGTTTTTATAAAACGAGTCTCAATGCCTTTCATATTTTCTGGCTTGGTCCTTATTTTTTTGTGTGTTCTTTTCATTGCTAAAAAAACAAATAATGATGAATTAGTTTTTAGTTACATAATACCTGGGCAAACTTCCTGATACAATTATAGCACAGGATGAAACTTTACTTAAAATACCTTCATAAATAGCTGCAGAAGAACTTTACTTGCATTTTAAAAATGTAAAATACTGGAAAGAGATCGACTATGCCCATAGAGAGATATGTGACAAATTAAAGGAAAAACTTGCATAAAGTAGTTCAAAAGCACAACAAATGTGGATCTTTCTACACAATTGCACTACATTGTACAATTAAGCATTAAATGCCCAACCGTGCTTTATATGTGCATGTATTAAAATGCTCATCAGGCCAGGATTTTAGTTTTGTAGCAAGATGGTAAGAGGAAAAGATCTGACTTTGAAAGAGGGTTCATTGTTGGGGCACAGATGGCAGGATCTTCAGTTACAAAGACTGCTCAGCTTGCTACTGTTTCAATAGGAAAAGCCATTGGTGGTACATGGTGACCCAGCACCTTACAAACTCCAGGTTAGTTTTTCCTTTAGTTTACAGTATGTCACAGTAAATTGCCTGTTAGATGTAACCAGTTAAAATGTGTGTTTTAAGCCCACACAATTCGCTTAAAAGTATATTTGGAGTTGAAGAATATCCTCGAGAAAAAATGGCATTTATTTTTTATTTTTTAAAAGCTGATTGTATTTGTGAGATTTCTTCTTAAATATTTGTAGTAGTTATTAATAATACTGACTCTACGGACAAGTAGTTTTCAGTCATAAAAATAGTAATGACATGATGTACCAAAAAAAAAAAAAAAAGGCCGATTCCATTTTGAGGAAAATATGGTGCTTATTAAAGAAAACTGTGCAGGAAGAAAAACTGACAAAAAGCCATGCAGCAGATTTAAGGCTTTTATGTTGTAATTTTTGTGCAGTTTCATGCATAAAAATGTTCATATTTTCCTAACACTGAGACCAAAACTCAGAAAGTAAAAGATCTGACATCTCAATTTTTAAAAAGTACTAAACTAATCAATTTAATGTTCAATCAGAGACATCAGGCAATCCCTTTAGCATGCATAAATGAACATGAAAATAATGCACCACGTTCAGTGGGTGTTTACAGCACATACACCTCAGTGCATCGTGGGAAATCAGCAGCAGTCAGTCTAAATTCTCTGCCCTCTAGGTCTGTCCTTTCAACCTCAGCATCCAGTGTGTTCCCACAGCTTTCACAGTCAATATGTGCAAAATTACGTGTCGATTAGTATGACCCTGACAGGAATGTTTTTTTTAAAAAGTCATTCCAATTAGATCCTCTTTGCCTTGGCTATGTGAGGGAGAGGAGGGTCAGCTAGCTTTTCAAAGTGAAAGTGATTGATTGGCAGCGACTCCAGGACCCCTGAGAACGCTGCAGTTTGACTTTTCTCTGAAAAGTAAAAGCCGTAGCGCAAAGTGACTGCAAACATTCTGCCTCGGTTAAATATCCTTAAGTCATATTCTTCAAGTACGGTGAGTCACTTCATCTCTCCGGCTCTCCACATACCAGCCGTCACACTGACCTCAGTCCTCCTTTTGCCAAATCCGTCTGCCGTCTGTCTCGCCTCAGTCTCTGGCAGTTCAGTGCCAACACATTACCCTGGCTTCCTTGGCACTGCTGCTGGGTCTGGTTGGCACCCTGGTATCAGTGAAGTCCAACCCTGGGAACAAAGCAGCCTTTGCAGAAGCCAGCCATTTCCCGGTATTAATAGGACTTAATATCCCATTGAGCGATCTCTTTGAACCTCAGCAGAGGAGATGGTACACACAAGAAAATAGACTTCAATTTGCTTTGCAGATGAGAATTATAATTCAAGGTACAACTGTTAAGTTTCTCAGTCAGTGATTTTGAAGTGCACCTACCAGAGGAGAGGTTATTCTGGAAGTGGGGAGAGAGAGAGAGGGCGACGGGCCTTTTGTCTTAGTGCATCATTGTGTGGTGTGTTTTAGAACGAGGTGCTTTTGGGAAGTCTGTTGGAAAGACAGGCTGTGACAGGCCAGTGCATCCAGATGAGTGCACAGAGGGCATGTCAGAACACAAGATGTGTGAAAGAATAAACTCTAAAATTCCCCCCTTTTGCATTTCATTTGATATCTCCAGCCGATAGCAGGAGTTAATGCATCATCTGGTTCCACAGTTGCTGCTACGGCCTGAGAAAGAGCTGAACTCTCTGAACTGTGCCTCAGCTTGATTAAGGTTTTTTTTTTTTTTAGCAGGTATGTGTTTGGTGCCGGGTGAGTATTGATAAATAGTTTGGTGTCTGGGGCTGAAAAGATTTCTTTGTGTGTAAGCCAAGCCGTGGAGGTGACACATTTCATGATGCACCATTAACGGCACAAGCAGCAGGGTAGCAGGGACAAAGAGGGGGCAAAAGACATGGATGAAGGAGGCCAGACAGAGCGGACAAATGGATAGAAGTGTCAAGAAAAGACATGGTAAATGGATGGATAAATACATAAAAGGTCATGCATGTGAAATCACAGTGCTACTATTATAATTGCACCTCCTTCATAGCTTTCTTAGTAAAATACCCCTGGCTGCTAATATAGACGGTGGGTCCTGTAATGAAGCCGTCTGACACTGATGCCCGGAGTGACTTGCAACTCCAGTGATGCACCCAAAATCCTTTCATCAATAGCAATTGCATCGTGATGTGATTAACCTTTTTCAGACCTCTCTCTTCGGAGTGTTTGGGGGATGTGCTGGAGCGAGTCCGATCTGTGGCGGCTCCACCTCACAAGTTACAGCACTTAAAGGATCTGCTGCTAAAGTCTTGTTGTCCAATACCACGGGGCTCCTTCAGAGGTTATGTAGACTCTTGGCCTCAGTGAGTCAGAGTTGTTTGGGTGGTACAAGAATAACCAACAGCGTATTAGACAGCGGAGGTCATAAGGTTTTTAGCTCGTTGGTGCTATGTCTGTTAGTTTTGTTTTATTCTGTGTTATCTGAGTTTTTTAGTCCTGAAGCCAATGTATCCAGAAATTTACCAAAAGAAAAATGCAAATATTAGAATAAAGCATAACTTTATATACCAGGAAAGTTTCTCTACTGTTCTTGTTTCCTTCAGAGAAACTGTGCTGTTTTTACATATCAAACTGTGTTTACAGGTTCTGAGTAGTACTAACTTATTCATTTTGTGTAAAACAGTTGCATAAAATCTTCTGTGGCTTCAGGGGAAGCAACATGAAATGATGTTGTCGTCAAGCTAAAGTGAAGTGAACATACCATATCACTGTTTGACTACTTAAGGCCAGTGACCCGAGGTTACATTAACCACTTCGAGCTACATACAAAGGCACTTCAAACAGCTCTCAGCCTCACCCTGAAACAAGGGGCATAACTAGCATTTTGGGGCATAACTGTATACTATGTAGACTTATATCACTGTCTACAGAAACTGTAATGTTTGAAGCAAGCAAAGAAAAAAAGAATAGGAAGCTTCGAGCTGGCTGCTGTTGCTCCAGGACAATATGTCCGTCCACACAGCACAGGCAGCAAAGGTATCCAAATGTGACTTTGAACTGTTGCCCCATGAACCGTACTCACCCGACCTGCACCATCTGACTTTTATCTGTTTCCCAAACTGAAATCCCACTTGTTTAGTCGCCATTTTTGGAATGATGATGAATCATGTCATGAATGCTGTTGAGGAGGATCTGGAGGTTTAAGATGTGACCTTCTTCCACGAAGGCAAAGTGAAGTTTGAAATCAGTGGATCAAGTGCATTGAAGCTAAAGGAGACCATGCTGAAAAAAATAGCAAGAACAGTCTTTCTTTTGTGACTTTTCTCACGAGGCAGAGAATGTTTTGAAGTACCCTCGTACAATTGCATTGTGGGTAACCAGGCACCAGATTGGATGAAGAAGAGTGCATGGAATAGTGTAGATAAAATTTCTGGTTCAGCTGAACTGCAGTGATAAATTGGTGGGGTAATCTGCTAATAACCTTGCAACCCTTCCAGTTTATCTTGCAACCCCTTGTTGGGTCCTGACCAAAGGTTGGGAACCACTGATAGGGCGCCTTTTGTGCTGCAAAAGAATTTGAAAAAAAGCGAGACTGAGGAGAGGGTAACTTTGATTTAATACACGAGTCATTAAAGATTTCTCTGTTTTTATCTGCTACCTTCAACCACCTCTACTCTACCTGCTATCTGCATATTCTTTCTCTTCTTTTTCCACACGTCACTTCGACGCACATCTCACACATCGCATTTGTTCCCCTGACATCCTGGCACACCACCGTTTCTTAATCTCCCTTCTTTCTTCTCTTTATCTCATCTGTCCCTGCATTGCTTTGCTTTCCTACTCCCCTCCCTCCCTTCCTCTTCTCACCTTCCTCCTTCCTCCTTCCTCTCTCTGCCTCTGCAGCAAACAGTGCGGCCCACCTTCTTTGCCAGGAAGTTTGAAGCCAGTGTGAACCAGGAGATAGTGAACCAGCTGGATGCCTACCTGTTTGGACCTTTTCCCCAGGGAACGACAGCACTAAACTCCTACTGGGAGAACGTGTACGACGAGCCAGATGGCGTGGCCAGCCTGTCGGACACACAGCTCACATACTACCACTCCTTCTCGCGCCTGGGCCTGGCCAGGGCTGCCGCCTCGCTGCAGGGGAACCCAAAGGATCACAGCTGCAGGTTGGTTTTGTGAACACTTGCGTGCACACAAAGGTCACCGCACCGTCCCCACAGATTTCTGTACATGCAAATAATCCTTTTACGTATGTTCCATCATCATTATTGTCATCACGCACCTGCACCTACATGCACAGGTGCACTTCAGTCTGTTTTTATGGTCAAAAGGCCACCACACCCATAATAGCATGAGAAACAACATACTGTACATAAAAGCCTTTTATTGCTCTGTTGATGTATTGTCTCACATAGATCGCATGTCACGGAAATAGGATAACAATGGATAGTTCCAATCAGCAACTGGGAAGTCTGGGTTATGCTATTCATTTTGTAACACAATATGACACTCAATTATCCCTGACATATTGAGGGCGTATAGGTCATAGCATTGAAAGCTGGCCTTTCGGCAAGTGTATTATTAGTGGAAATGCATGAATTCAAGAGTGCTGTTAACATATGTGGTTAAAATGAAAAGGAAAAAACCACACTGTACTTTCATATTTAATAGGCAAATGGAACATTTCAGTGTCATGTATTGCAGTAAGGGTTTCAATAACATATGGTTAGAGCAGCATCTGGTGTGGGAGCATTTTAGTTTTGCTGTGGTTTATTTGCACCATGATGAGTCCTACATGCAAAGCGATTAACAGGACAAATTAAATATGCTGATGCAAAGGAGAACGCCAAGGTGTAAATTGCTAATTTGCGTATTTGTGACAGAAAGCCGCATGCAAAAAAAAACCCAACACAATATAAACCTACAATAGGAAATATACACTAAAATGATATCTTTATGTTCATTTTAATGGCATTGACAGACATTAAACTCACTCTTCTCCAACATCAGTCAGAATGAAAGGAAATAAATAAAACAGCATGAAGGAAAGCAGTTGTTTTAATAATATATGGAGACAAACTGTGCTCTGATCTGCTGTAGTTTTTGTCTGCCGTCATCCAAGCTGCCAGTCTGCACAGTAAAGTTTCAAAAATGATCAGGGAAACTGAATCGTGGAGCCTCGGAGAGCAGTGTCACCTGCTGTTGTAAATCTAGGAGGCAACACGAAAGCGATCAGCTCGGCTGGTGCGTGCCGCATGAGAGCCGAGGCGGGGTTTTTTTGCTCCTCGTAAGCTGGGCTCCGGTACGGCGAGGCGTCCGCTGCCAGATACTCAGCCTGCTGCATTGTGGGTGTTCTGTGAAATGTTGCAGGTAAAGTCAAGCAGTGAAAGAAAGCCTGGTTTCATGGTTTCCATCTGTCTGACCTCAAAACCGTCCATTGGCCGCAGCTGTTTCTATTCAGACGCTGCATCTGTTAAAGTGGCGAGCAGGAGCAGGGAAAAGGCTTGTACATACATGTGCATATGTGTGTGTTTGCTTATATGAGAGAGAAAGCGAGGCTCTCAAACGGCCAACATGTAACAGCTTTAAATGGCTGAGCAGGGAGGAGGTCATAGATCAAGAAAACAGGGAGAACTACAGTAAACATTTGCATGTGTGGAGGTAGTGTAGGTTTTGCATGTGTGTTAATCTCTATGTAAGCAGCTCGTGAGTAATGTTATTGATGTGTGTATGTGTACGCGTGTTTTTACTGCTTTCTGTTACTGTATATGCACAAACTGAAGTGTAGCCTTGGTCAGGTTTTTTAGTGTATATGAGCATCACTGTGTCCGCCCAGGGATACAGCTGGTGTTTGTGCAAACAGATATTAAGCAAATGCAAACAGATTAAATGCTGCTTTGACATTTAAGGGTCCCATTAAGCCTTTTGGGTAAAGTTCAGGTCAAACTTAAAGTCCTCATATGCAAACTGAAAGTTGATTAAAATTTGTTTAAATACTGTTTGTGCGTCGGCTTAGTCCATAATATGAATTGCATTTAAATTCACCTTGCAATAAGCAAACACAGAAAAGGTAGATAATTCAGAGTAAAAGGAATGATGATCAAGGTTGTTTGTGCCCGCCTTTACTGGGGGAACTTTATATTTGGTTTTTTTTTGGACAGTAATCTCCAATATGCATGTACCTGTATTTTCCCACAGTGAATGACAGGAAGAAAAGAGAAAAATAAACCTGCCAGCTCACCCAACATTAGTCCCAGCTTGTGCCTCTCATGTATTTATATTGCACTGGAGGCCCACAAGTGCCTGGTTTTTCCAAAAGATAAGTACCTGGCGATCTTTAAAAAATTCAATATGTTGTTTAGCAACATTTACCGCCGGTCTGAAGGTATTCCCAGAATCCTCAAAGACTTTTCTGACCATGTGGATTAAAAAATGTTATGTCTGCTGCACAGTAACAAGGATTTTTTTTTACCAACTTCCAAGGTGCCACCGTTTTCCTAGTTCAAAGACGGTAGCCAAATATGAGATATGTTGTTGCTCAGTTTGTAAAACCTTTAACTTTCATACAGTTTTATCGATGAATATTAATGTCGCCATACAAAATCTTGCATTTGTGCATGTACACTCATACTTTTGATAGTTTTTACCAAAGGACATGTGTAATTTCCATCTGTATTAGTAAAGCTGCAACATAGAAAGCGATAAAGATCATTTCATCTTGAAACAGACGGAGCATTTTATATTTTCATCTGTGAATTTAGTGTAATTACACATAACAGAAACGCACTGGGGCTAACTGAATACCCGTGTTATATTGTGTTACATATGCTGTAATATGATTTTGTACTCTAACACTGTGTTCTTCATTTCCCAAGGCTTAATAAGATGCCATCATTTAACTCACAATCATGCTAGTCCTGCTGATTGTTCAGTCATTAATTGATCTCAGCAGCATTACTGGATGGAAGCCATGAATAATACATCACATCTCATCATTCTCAGCGCAGTGTACAGACATAAAAGCATTAATAATAACCTTTAAGATGTTGCGAGATAAGTATGATACGATTTCATGAAGCGTATGAGCAAAAACTAGAAACTAACCCATAAATAATGCGAGCTACAATGAGTCACAGAATTGCAGCGAGGCATTACTTAGAACAAGCTGAACAAAAAAAAAAGGGAGAGAAATAAAAACTAAATTGCTTTGTGATTTTGCAATTCAGCCACAGTGTGGTTTATTAGCGTTGTAATTAAATACACAATGTGTGTGGTGGGACTACACGAGGCCTGCCTGGAGCTGTCTTATTTATGTTTTACTGATCTGGAATTTTACTAGACAAGTAATTAAAACCAATCAAGTTTTGTTTTTTGTTTTTTTTGCTTAAAGCAAGTCACAGCAAAGTTCTCAGTTAGTGTGGTGCCTCAAGTCGGTGTGTGGCCGCGTATTTTGCATGCATGTAGAATTCAGATGTGCAACCAACAGATGGACGGGTCAACCTCGGTGTGAGGCTGGAGCTGGAGAGAGGAAAAGGACACAGAGAGCGATTTGGCTCTTTTAGCATCCCACTGTGACTCAATTGGTGAGACTGTGGAGTAAAAAGGCTGAATGGAGCTTCTGTGCAGGCTACGCCCCGACCCCCTTCTCACTGCCTCTCACACTGGCAGCCACGTCTCTGTTGGGAACGATGGGGCGGGAGTTGGAGGGGGGGGGGACGAGAGCCGAGGGAGAGAAAGCAGGATGAAAGAAGGAAAATAAAGGAGGGGAGAGGAGCAAAGAGGAAAAGGCAGGTGGGAAAATACAAAAGAGGAGGAAAAAGAGAGACAGACACGGGAAAACAAAAAGGGAGAGCAACAGAGGAAGGAGTGTGCAATGCTATCCTTGTGGGTGTAAATATTTGCTGTTCTGCTTGTCAGGGTAGCATTTACCAGGACGGGTTGACTCCTGGTCCTTTTGTGGAATACTGATGAGGCCGTGGGCACAGGGGAGCAGGGAGAAACTCTGTGTGTTAAGCTGTGTGTGCTCAGAAGAAATGGAATAAAGAGGAGTTTAAGGAAGCAGAGGGATGAGAAATCTGGGCGAGAAAAGAGTAAGAGAGCAGCTGTGGAGTGTTCCCCAGCAGTGCCCACCCTGGCCCCTTTTTGTTTTTCCAGAAGTCACTCCGGCTGGCTGCCCCGAGGGTCCGACCCTCTGCCACGTATGAAGCAAGACACAAATAAACAACAGACTAATCAGAGGGGGCAAGACCTCCGTTCGGCTTCAGCTGACTGGATGACCCAGTTCAACTTTGTTCGGCAGACTTGCAATGTGTTTAGTTGGGTTTTGTGAGTGTGTGGTGTTCAGAAGTCTGACTAATCTGAATCCGCTGCCAATACAAGCCATGACTATTCTGTAATCTTCAGACCACTGTGGTCCCGACTGTCACGCGTCTTCTTTAGCCATTCATTCCACTTCAGAACTGGAGCACATGTTAAAGCAACCAGCACACTGTAAAGCAATATTTAGCATAGAAGAGATGTATTATTTACTTACTCCGAGGTTTCTACTTGAGCTTTAATTCAGCATTCACCAATTCTTACCTCACCCTTCATGAACTGTAATTGTCATGTAGAGATGCAATAAGTTAAAAACTCCAGCTACCCGAGCAAGTAGCATTTCATGGGAATTATCTGCACAGTAGACACATGTCTTTGACCAATTGAATTTCTGTTAAAGGTCATTGAATTAATGTCCACCGTGTCTCACAATCACTGAGCACAGTGACTCCCACTAACCTTCACTGCAAGCGTACATTAGCATCCAGCCGCATTAGCATGTCCAAGGCCGGTTCCCTCCAGACGTTATCCAGATGAATCTCGATATTCTTCTCTCCTTACAGTACTAGCCCTGAAAAGCAGCATGGTAGGTAGGTCAGCCGCTATCAGGTTTGCTAATGGATTCTCACTTTCTCAATGCTCTGCCAGGTACTTCCCCATGGGCCACCCAGTGTCAGTGCACCTCTACTTCCAGGCAGACCAGTTCCAAGGCTACCTGGTCAAGCACCATGCCACCAACCTGGCAACGAGCAAGCTGGAGACCATGGAGACCTGGGTGGCACCCAAGAAGAACTTCAAGCTAACAACCCCTCTGACCAGCACGTTCAGCAGGTTGCAGTTCGCAGAGGTGAGTCAGCATTTTAGCCTGTGTGGTGTAGCGTTTACTTTTAATTTGCATTAAAGTCACTTGTTTGGCATGAGTCACAAAACAGTCAGTCAACCATTGTCAGTGTCAGAAAATGAGTTCTGTTAACAGTCTGAGCACCACACAAGAAAAACACAGCTCTTCAGCATATAATTAGAGGTGAGATATACAGCTCATTGCTATGGTGACCTTATATTCATTGCTATGGCACCCTTGCCAAGACTCATAGCAGCGCATCTCCATGCAATTAAGCTGGTGCCTGTAATGGCCTTGTAAAATGTAAATTGATTGAATTCATCCAAGTTTACAGGGATGAGCGCTTCATGTGCTGCTTATTTGTTGTTTCCTAATAGAACGTCTTCTCACCTTCACACTGGAATGCTTCCCCTGATTGTCTTGTTATGTTAATCTGTGTTTCTGTTTACCACAACGCCTGTTTAGGGTACAGCCACTCGGCTGTGATGTGACAGACACAGAGTGTCTTTTTAAAAAGGACAAAATTAACTGACTGAATGTAAATTGACCTTTCTCTCTGCTTTATCATGCACAGCTTTGTAGGAGGCAGAAATGTCAACAAATTAGTGAATGAATTTGTTTGCTTTGTTTGTGCCTGTGGACAACACTCATAACACCTGGACACACCTTGACCCTGTTTGACCTTTTCCGGCCCTCTCAGAGAGAACACAAAGGGATCCAGACACCCAGCCGCCATGCGGCTCCCTCTCGCTAAGCCCTGTTTGTGTGTCTAGCCTATGAAACCGTGAGTGACAGAGAAGTGATGTGAGCTGTGGCTTTTATCTGGATGCTCAGCCTGAGAAAGCATTCGCTGTCTGGCACTGTGCAGTGGCTGTCAGTCATTCAGTTTGTCCATCTGTCATTCAAAACGTGAGCTGAAAGAGCTTAAATACGACGGCGTGGCATCGCAGCAGTAGCTCTGCGCTTTTTGTCAACGTAGCAGATATGAACCATTATAGTAAAGCTATATGCTGGAGTTTGCTAGATAAACCATATGGTTGGCTTAACAATGTGTTCCCTGTCTTCTTTTAGATATAAAGAAAGACAGATATGTCTTTCTTTTCACTCCCCTGTTGCTGCCTTCCAGCTGCCTTTATGGGCCTTTTTATAGCATGATTTACTGTAGGACCATTTAAAGCCTGCACAGTTAAAATTAGTATTTCACCTCAAGTCAGACTTGACATTGAGAGGTATACTACGCTCTGCTGGGTAAATCATATACTGTAGAATGACTGACTTTGACTGATGGTTTAGTCCTCATTCTACCGCAATGTACGCTATGTATACTATGTAGACGGAAAAACAACAACAAGGCATTGTTATGTAAAATAATTCAGTTCAACCATTCCCACAAATTACAGCCTCAAACATTACGAAAGAATGAAAACAAATATTTGTATTATTAGCTTCCAGCAGCTGATATTACACAGCTATTGTTTTGGATCATTTAAAGGGTGCCTGTCATTCTGCTTATCCTTTGTATTTATATATTTGAATGTGTGTGAACTATATACAAGTGTGAAAGTGAAATCTAGACAAAAAGCCACATCAGCCTGCTGTGTATATAATCCCGAGGGCCAGATTCATCTCATGAGACCAGAGAAATCATTTAATTCTCTAACAAGTGTGCAAAATTGGAGCCTAATAATTTGATTCATCAACATGCTGCAAATATGATATCAAAATGTATCCTAATAAACCTAAAGAGAGATCGATCTAGAGTGCAGACAGGAGAGATACACATTCGGTCTAGTTTTTCTAGACTGCTTTCTGTTTTATCTTCAAGGAGAATGTTGCTGTTTGACATACATTTTCAAAGCTTTGGAGTGTACACAGTCTCAATGTATAGTTCAAAAAACAAGCAATTTAAGTTTAACACCCCTGCTGTTTAGGTCTCAACTCATATTTTTTTCTATTTTGAAAGCAGACCTCTGTTTTGTTTTTTTGGTTGTTTTTTTTAAAATTTGTTTATAGACATATGTATTGACATACGGCCACAAACAAACTTGCAAACTTACTGTCATGTTAATATGAATAAATAAAAACTGCCATTAAATGACTAATGATTCAAAACTACCTCACCCATCAAAAACTGCATTATTTCTAAGCTGACAAGCAGACGATTTACTTGTATTAGCGATCAGCAACAAATACCTTAGAAAGACCAAATTGAAAAACATTACAGCCCCCAAAGTAGAAACCCAATGCAACAAAATAAATACACTTTTGATCACTGACACACAAGTTCTTTAGATATGTCACAGCGTTTAATAGTGGAAATTAGAGCTTCCGTGACAGCTTGGACCTTGTGATGGGCATAGTGTCAATCTCTATGGACAGCATCTAAGAAAATCCTTTGCTCTCTGTTCAGAACAAAACTACAAGATGAAACTTGAAAAGAAGCCTGATGAATATTGTCAGCACATTATTTGGTCCATGATGAATTTGTTCACCTCAGATGGGGTTTAGGATGCTTGGTTTGAAAGTGGCAAGGTTACCACAGTGAATGCATAGTCCTAACAGTGAAGCAGAGGTGTGAGTGTGACAGTATGGGGCTGCATAAGAGCAAAAGTTGTAGGGAAAGTGGCATTGGTAGATGGCATCATGAATCCCTGTGGACATACTAAAATGCAGATGACTCCCAGTGTACAGAAGTTTGGCAAAAAAGGAATATTCCAGCATGATAACAATACAAAACACACTGCCAAAGTCACACCAGTGAAATGTGAAACTGTGACCTCGCCAAGCATGTCACGTGAATCCAGTGGACACACCTTTGGGGTATTTTGTGGAGGAACGCAAAGAAACATAACTCCTCCAGCAGAAAGAAAAGAAGAAAAAAAAATCTCTGAATAATGGCAGAACTTCTCTCCAGAAATATGGTATTCTACATGCCCAAAAGCATCAGGTCCGTCCTCAAAAACAAAGGTGGACACACGAAGTATTGAAAAATTAAACTACTAGAACTTCAGTTAGGACTTTTGCTTTCCTTCTGCATTTTGAATATAATAGATCTAAACTATTATTACATTTTATTATTACATTATGATTACACAAGACCAAGTACCCAATTGTTCAGTGTAGCAGTTATTGTAAAATACCACAAATGTAAATAATACCCACAAAGTTTTCTTTTTTGGTAAAACAAAACAGTCCATAACATGTCAATTTGTAATCTCGGGAGTGTTAGTCGGCAGATTGTTTTCTTAACTTTGACAGAACCAGCTGTTTCCAGCTAAGCTAAACTATCCAGCTGCTTGCTTGTCAATGGCACAGACATAAATGGAACGTCAATCTTCTCATCAAATTCTGTGCAAGCGAGCGCATGGGTGTGTTTCCCAAAATCTTTAACTGTTAATTAAAAATTGGTTTCGATGCATCACACAATATTCTTAGTTTGTAACCTTCTGCTATGTATCTTTATTAGTATCCATCCATGCTACCCATAGTGCCTCGGTAGACTGATCCGTGCCCCTGGGGAGTCCTCTGGTGCTGCTGGTGAACACCTGTGTTTGATTACCCCTCCCAAAAAAAGGGCCACTAATAGGCTTCTGTACGGAGCCTCGAGGGGCTTTTCTATGGTTTTAAGCAGGGCCAGATGTAGAGTGGTGTCCGTGCCCTTGCTCGATCAAATTGACCTGCCTTATTTAATTGAAGTGTCAGACAGTAGGCGCCGGCAAGCCAGTGACGTGGAGAAAAGGTTTGCAGGGTCGCCAGGTCAGAGAGAAGAAATGGAATAGAGCTGGATTATGAGATGGGAGTGTTTTATGTTTTCTATTAAGTCAGGAGCAGAATTGAGCAGAGGATGAAACAAGTGATACAGGTAATAGATGTGAATTATGGGGCATATGTGGAGAAAAGTAATAAGAGTGAAATGTATAATGTACGACTCATTATCAGACGTTAGATTTTCTCCTTCCATTTGTCAGGTCAACAGCACGGGATAAGTGAGGGTTAAATCTTCTATAATTAGCAATGTCTGTTAGTAATTGCTGGTTAAAATGGAAAATTAGAATAATTGTTCTGAGTGAGTGGAAAGTGTGAGTCAACAGAGTGCCAGACATGTACAGAAAATGGAGTAACTGACAAAAAAGGACATCAAGTCACGAGGAGGTTTGCTAGATCAGCATTCGTTCAACAAAAGCATGCTCTCCTAAGTAGCTATAAGCGAAAGAAGGTCATAAGCCTCTGACTTGGTGAGCGGTCATAAGGCGTGATTGGGAATTGGTCGTAAGCCAAAGCTTATTGGGAAGGGACAGGTTGAGTGTGGAGGTCACCGTAGGCTATAGGCTGAGGCTGAAATGGGCCAGAAGTTAATCCCTGTTTGACCTACTTTCGTACTGGAAGAAAGAGTTTCTCGCTACTGGTGGCTTCATGTGTGCCGGAGTCCTCACATTAGTGGCAGAAAAGAATAATTGCATGATTTAAAGTGATAAAAGTTCGTGGATTTAGTGGAAATGTTCCAGCAAACTTTGAGGTAATGTGGAAACAAGGGCATGTGCAGGATTTATGTAGGCATAAGGACCCCAACCTCTGTTCATAAACACACATCAGGTCAGTATATGGCAGTGTGAATGTTTACATTTGTTTGGAAGAAAATGCCTTCTTCTACTACAGACAAGTTGCACGTGCACCGTATTAACTGTGTGTAGTATACATGTGTGTTAGTGCAGAAAGAGAGAAAAGCCTGTACAGCAAGAAGGGAAGCTGAAACTGGAACCCGGACAGGATCACCAGTTAAGCTTGTTGCCGAAAGAACTACAAACAACCACAAGCAAAGTCTCAAGACGTCCCTTCCTACCAACAACATGTGAACACTGTTAGAGTCTCCCTTTCACATCTCCATGTTTAGGCAGCCGATTGTAGGCTCCTTCCTTGTGGGATGCAGTGAAATTCCTCTGTCGATACTCCCCTTGCCGGGGTTTAGAGGGAAGGTGCTGCCAATCAATTTCGGGTGTGCCAGCGAGTCAGCCTTGAATAAAGTAATGAGCTACAGAGGTGCCAGACAAGGGAGTTTATTAGTAATTTAAAGAGAAAAGAACCGAGGTCCAAAGGGCAGGAATGAGCAGAGGTCAGTCCAATAATTGAGAAGAAAGTGAGGTGTCTTTAATGGATGGCCCACATTCCTTCTCCGTGTGTCTCATTTATGCAAGTGGTGTCTATTTATACTGTACATCGTAATCTCAGTTCTCAGAGGATGTAATGCAGAGTCAGTTCCAGTCAGCCATTGATCGTCCGGCCGGGTGAGGCTGTGTTAATCAGCTACCATTTTAAGGATGAGCGCTTCATAAAGCCGCCATCCCTCTCACATTTCTGCCAGACATCTTTTACTGTCTGTGAATGTGTGTGCGTGTTGCCTCCCTCTCTATCAGCCTCACTCATCAATCTCGATCGCTGTCTCGTTTTGCATACCGCACAGTTTTGCAATCTGTGTAATCCAACACATGCAGAACGCTTGTCTTCCGTTTCAGTCTTGACCCCGAAGTAGACAATTAGCCATTCTCTTGTAACCTTCCTGTTGTTGTGATTCGCTCTTCTTCCCTGTTTTCTCTCTTTCCTTCCTTTTTTTGTTGCTTCATTTCATTGCAATGTATCTCTGCAGAGTGCTCATCATTGTCAAAATCGTAAGTTAAAAAGACATAACCAGCAACTTGCAAACATGTGTATGCTAAATGTTAATTATGCAAGCTCACAGTACATAATAATCTTAAAGTGGCTCATTGTTCCACTGGCAGTCTTCCAGTGCATTGCAGGCTGGCAGCTAGTCTCATGTTCTGCAGCCAGAGGCACTGCATGTCTCGCAATTCACCGAGGATATATTTGACTTACTGGCGCTATCTGTTACATTTTTCCATTCGGTTTATTTATTTCAAAATTGTCTTAGAGAATGCAGCTTTCTTAGTCTTTGTGGAAGCATTAAAAACCTTATTTTATGGAGCTCACCTCCCTAGACTCCCTGTTTTTCTATCAAAAGGCTGTGGTTGCTGTGTCTGCATATAATCAGAGTCTTTTTTGTCTTGTTTTTCCCTTCCTTTTCTTTTGTTTTGTTTTTTTTGTTGTTTTTTTTTTTTTTACTGATTCCAGGTTATCTGCTGTAGTTTCTGTTCAAGACAAATACTGTTCATGCTGGATACTGGTGTTCATTGCCTTCCATCGGTCTCTGCCCATCGCTCTAAAATGTGTTCAGAGAGCAGGCAGGGATGCATTTGATCTTCACCCCTTGAGGATACGGTTGGGGTGCAGTCATACGCCTTCTTCAGCCTGCCTCTCATATCCCGTGATGAGGATATTGTCAGGGTTGCACCAACTATGGATAAATATGCTTAAATGTGAAAGACAAAACAATCAGGCTTGTCAGCTTCTGCATATTATAACATTATATAACAATTGTGTTGAGGGTTGAGCTTGAAGTGCAGTTTGATGAAAAATGCATACTGAAGATTGCTCCCCATGATAATTTAGTGAAGATGCTGGTTATCTTAATACTACAGTTAAGTGGTGATGCATGCACAGAGCGCGTTACTTATTCATGATCATGTGCACTATATATAGTTGCAAGAGTGGATTTATGTACCATCATCTCTTGTGCTTTTTGCCGTCGTTTCTCCCCTTGTCTCTGTTCTTACCTCATTCTGTCACTCACTCTCTTCCTCCCTCTTCCTTCTCTCCTCCATCAGATCGGCACAGAGTGGGATGCCAAAGAGCGTATGTTCAGAAACTTCGGCGGCCTGATGGGACCCATGGACGAGACAGTGGGAATGCAGAAGTGGACCAAAGGGCCCAACGTCACCGTCACGGTCGTGTGGATCGACCCCACCAACGTCATCGCGGCCACCTACGACATTCTGATCGATGCCAGCGCCGAGTACACCCACTACCGCCCGCCGCTCAACCAGCCTCTGCGACCAGGCGTGTGGAGCGTCCGCATCCTGCATCACTGGAGCCCCGTGGCTGAGATGCGCTTCCTCATCGCCCCGTTGACGTACAACAGGCACCAGCCCATACGACAAGGTGAGAAAGAGATTCAGCCTTTGTGGTGGTAATGAGGCTTATTTTTAACTAGCACATGTTATTTGTTTCAGATTTAGCATAACGCAGAATTGCTATTGATTGTATTGCTTGTACAAATGGCTTTGCAAAATTTATTGCACAGCTGTGCTGTTCCCTCAACTAGGGATGATCATTCATCAAAAAAGTACCTAAAATGCCAAACATTTTTGTAGGAGTCCTGCACTCTGTGTACTGTGTAGACCTTTAAAGTGCAATTTAACACAGCAGCACAGTTTGTGATGCTTACAATATTGAGTGTTTGTTGACTGCACCATAGCGAACCTGGGTAATAATTACCAAGGTTGTATTTTCGGTGTTTGTTTCATATTGCCAAGAGGAGCAAGGAGTTGAAAATAAGGCACATTTATACCAAACGGTAGCTGAGTGCAGTTTCGACGTACTGTACTTTCAGTTTATGCCCTTTATTACTTGCTATATATAGTTATAGTGTACTAAAGTGTAGTTGCTTTGTAGATAAACATTGTATACAATCGACACACTATAGCTTACAAATGAATCTTCAGCTACAGTAGTGAGAGGATTTTAGTCAACCTTTTTTGTGATTTTTCTAAAATAAGGTGTTATTTTCTTGATTTTAGAGCAGTAGTTTCCCTTCATCAGTATTAGAATGAAGGACTTGATGAAATGAAAGAAATGAAAAATGAAAAATACTTTATTTATCCCAGAAGGGAAATTCAATATTGTAAAAGCTCACTTTTTTTTTTTTTTTAAATCAATATAACAAGTATTTTATACAACAATAATAATAATCATTCAGTCAGTCAATTGTCAGTCAGTCAGATTTGTTTTTCAAGGTGATGGCTGATGGCTGTTGGCAGGAATGAATTTCTGTATCTATATATATATTAATATGTATTAATAGGAGAATTTCAATATTCAACTCACATTTTCGGTGTTTCATTTTCCATTGACGCCAACATTGTGTCACAGTCTAACACTGCATTCACTGTGAAGTAATGTCTGCTGATTTAGGTGTTCTAAAATGTGTGCAGACACACACGCGCGCACACACACATAGCCTTGTATTTGCAGTGATGCCCTTTCTAATCAAGCCTCTGGGCCTCTGCAGACCCTGGTTATTTGTCATCAAGTCATCCCTAATAACCCAGCAAGCTGCTCATACATACTAAACAGAGTGTTAAACAACAGCGCACTTAGCCCTCCAAAAACAATGACACAATTAAATCAATCAGTCAGCATGGATAAGGGGCAACACTGCATTGTTCTAATCCATAAGCAGCCAGTTTGCTGTGAAAGTCACATGAGAGCTGAGACGCCGGCATAATCACGTCTTTCTCAGTTTAATAATCTCCCTGAGCCGTTTTAGTGATGAAGAGGAGCTGCAAATAAAGTTACAGCTTTTGTCTTTAACCTGAGTCTCATTAGGGATGCTGTGCAACAGCACATCTTAAATATTAATCACTTGTTTATGGCTATTTTAGGTTAGTTTACATTATTCAGTTATCTGTATGTTGTGGCTTCCTATTGGTCTACGGATGGTGATGGTTTCCTGCTGCTAATTTAACATTTCAGCTTAGTACTTTTACCATAAGAAAGTGCTTCCTTACAGTTATATACTGCAACTGTAATTTCTAAACCGTTGCTTATAAAGTAGTAAACAGTACAATGCAAAAATAGTCTTTCTTACAGTGTCCCCAGCCTTTGTTTTCCTGCCTTAAAATGAAATATATCTACTCATGATTCCTCATCACAGGTCTTGGTCTTGTTATGGGCAGTTTTCCTCCTCAAATTGCTTAATTTGCAGCAAACTTTTTGAGGCGAGAAACAATTCAAGTAACCAATACTTTTTCATTTATGTACCTAAAATAAATGAAAATTGCAGATTTCATTTAGTCCCTTCTGTCTATAATCAAATCTTTTAAATGAAACCCTAATTTTCTTTGACTTTTATAAAACAACACCTAATGCAACCAAATGAAATTATATTTTCGAGGCTTCTTGAAACAAACTCATTCATGCTGGAAACAAGTAGAAATATCCTGAGTGAAAAGGCAGTTTTCACTTGATCTTTTGTAACAAAAGACTTCAAGGACTTGAGTGAGAGGCAAAAAAGGATTTAGCAGCAGGGAGATTTTTGAAGTCATCTTGTGACCCTTCAGATTTATGGGGATTTCTTAGATTTAGAGTCCTCAAACATATTACTTAGAGGTCCACGAGATCTGACTTTATTTAATTTCAGTGGTCCTGAAAGACCGGAAAAGACAAAATGTCATTTAATTAAATCACTCATGACTATTAAGTAATATACATTGGCTTCAAGACAGGTAAGATGGCCAAAATTCAATCAAACTTAGAGATAGTATTAGGCATTGTTGCCCTTCTATTAGTTGCATTAGTGTGCCCCCTAAATAAAGCCAAGGCTCAGACAGTTAGTCCATATTTATGTGTGACTCAGATATGTTCCTGTTTTTATACGAGTTGTAGAAACGGTGTACTGGAGCGAACAAGACGCTTTCTGTATCTGCAATTTAGGAGCTGATAGAAAACTCTCTGGTGTAATACAAGAACTATACAACACTCTCCTCTACAGTTAATGACCCCACGACAACAACGGGGAAATAAGCCACATTAAAACCACATCCATCTGGGGACGGGGTTGGTGTGAATAATCTTCAGCTGCACAGTATTCAGTGTCACTAACAATTTATTGATCAGTAAGAAGTTTAAAAAAAAAAAAAGCCTTTGCTCCGTTTAGGAACCACAACACTACAGCAATGGATCATATTTTATAACCTAATCATATGTTTGGTTTGTAAAATCCTCATCTAAGCAGTAACTCCAGCTGTCAGATAAAATGTAGTGCAGTAAAAATTACAATATACACTGAAATGTAGTGGAGCAGAAGTGTGAAGTACAAGTACCTCGAAATTGCACTCGTGCTTGAGTAAATGTATGTAATTACTTTCCTCCGGTGATTTTAAAGCTACTGTATTTGAGCACATTAGTCTGAGTTAGTTTTACTTTAGGAAGTGAGTGTATTTTACATTTGTAAGCTTCTTCTGTGTATTTACACTCGATTATAGTTCAGTAATCGTGTGGATATAAGATATAGTTCATACATAAGTAAAGCCGCAGTAGACAGAAATCTGCAAAATAGCGCTTTGAATACATTAACTGATGTCTATTCTGTCCTTTTTAGATATCTTGAGTTAAGTTTAAATAACAGTTTAATGTTGGAGATAACTCAAACTAGAATTCTGCCTTGGGGTAAATATCACGAGTTACAGTTTTGACTTGCCGAAATAGCATTGCAGATACTTTGCGTCAATAGCTACGGCAAGTCGGAGGCTGATGTGGTTTGCGTTTGGCACTGCACATATGACTAGATGTTTTACCCCTATAGCAGCCTTATAGTTAGTTTCAACCCTAGTTTCCAAATGAAGAAAACTCTCATTCATCACAAACTCCTTCTTTCTCACAACTTTTTCTAAAGATCCTATCCACCACAAGAAACACCATTACTTCTGTTAGCACTGTTAAAATGGGAACTCCAATGGGAAGTCTTGCATAAGCTGCATCACACAACAATTTAGATTAGTCATAATGAAATTTGAAATATCTGTATCTACTACTTTGGCTCATTAAAACTGAATTACAGATATATCTGTTGGTTTGACTAGTCAGAATGACATTATTGACATCTTGAATAGAACATTGTGACAAATTGGAGTGTAACTACATCCAGTCAAAATAACATAAAGATATTAATTGCAAATAGTCAAATTTAGCAATTAAATGGTAAACATTGGCCACTGTTCTGTAAAAGGTTGCATAGTCTCACTAAGTCAGAAAACATTACTTAGTTAAGTTTAGGTTGTTGCTTTGGGTGTTTGGGCACCACTTTGGTTTATATTTAGTTTAGAGATTCACTCATCGTAGGAAGTCACTGACATGAAGTAGAGATACATCACGTCCACATATCTTACATATTTAGCCCATAATGTGATGATATGTAATTATTAGTGCCACTGAGCAATCAACTTATTTGTGTTAAAGTGGAGATTACAGTTATTATATAATAATCTTGTATATGCTTGGCTTGCTGCATGTGTGTTATAATGTGTGCTTTGGTCTTAGCTGTTCCATCCACCCACCTATAATTTACTGCCATGTCTGGCACCAGGTTTTCCCTCCCACATGCAGTGCCAGTAAAACTTTATGATGTGGCCTTCCATGCGCTTTGGCAGAAGCAGACACGCACACAAATCCACAATTACACTTTAAAAAAAAAAACACCAACACAAAAACTCCACACAGATGCATGACTTCATGACACACACTGCTACCACATCGCTATCTGGCACTGGTTGGACGTCGCCTTGCCTATTGGAGCACCTCATGTCTGACTGAGTCTTTCTGTCACCAACGTGTGAAAAGCGCTGATGTCTGCTAACATCTGGGCGCAAGGCAGTTTGTGTTCCATGGCCACGCTTAGAAGGGATGGCTAGCGCCCCAGTTAGAGGGCCGGTGAGGAATTTAAAGCGTCGCTGGAGCTCAGGGTGGAGAAGGTGTTTTAAGGAGAAGTTGTGTCTATGTTTACTGTCTTCCTTCAGGGCTTGACCGTCATGGGAAGAAAGAATGAGGGCATGTCTTGAATATTTCTTTGCCGTTTCCAGAAAGTCAGCATTGCAGTAGCATTAATAGGGCTTAGCACATCAAAGACGGGGATTTAGGGGAGTCCAGTTGTACAAATCAATCCGAGCATATTAGCAACCAATTTAAACTTTTAAGATAATAGGAAAGCAAATCACATTCACGCTTTGATATTTTTACTTTTTTTCCCTCCGTGCTGATGGATCTTCCATCTTTTTGCCCCCTCTTCAATCGAATCTGTCTTTCTGACCACTGATTGTCACTCATTGTCTGTCTTTTTCTTTGTCTCTTCTCACATTTCTCCAGAGGATACCCTGAAGCTCCACAACGGGCCAGCAAAGAACAGCTACATGGAGCAGAGTTTCCATGGCCTCAACCCGGTGCTCAACATCCCTATCAGCCTGGGTTACGTGGAGCAGGCCAAGAGGAACGCAGCCCTGACCGGCCCAGAGCTCGAGCACTGGTTAGACGGCCTGGTGGGCGAACTGTGGGAGGCAGCCGACGTCTGCGCCGTGGGCCCAACCGCCTGTCCGGTCATGCAGGCCTGCCCCAAGAACCCGTGGAGCTCCCTGAGCCCAGACCCCAAGTCCCAGCTGGGAGTGTCGCGGGCCGACGGCCGGATCAGGTAGCAGCGAGGCCTCCAGCTGGACAGGAGGCCGTGACACTGTTTATTTTTATTTATTCGAGGGCTTTCTTTCAGGTTGGTGGGAGGAGGAGTGAGTGGTCTGCATCTGTCTGGGGAGAAGACGGAAACAAAAGAGAAAGTGGATTCTTTCTTCTTTTTTTTTCTTTTTTTCGGGGACGTTGGTGAGGGCGCCTGGACAGAAAGCGAGGAGGAATGGTTTTCATATCCTCCCACAGGAGGGGGGGTTATGCTGGCTTTGCTATTTCAGTTTTCTCAGTGTATTTATTTTCCTTCTCATGGCTGAGTTTTACTGTGATCAAACGTTGCAATTTTTGAGCATTTATTTTGCTGCTGAATGAATTATGAAGTCAGCTTTTAACGCCCCGCACAGGGCACAGCGGTCATGTGAGTGTGGATTGTCGACAATGCTGGCGGACCTGGTTCTGCTGCAATAAGGCCTTAGCTGTAAGACATATGTGAGGAAGTAGCCAGGTACTGAATGAAATGTGCCTCATTACGGTTTCTGTCAACATCAACTAAATATGACAATATCTGAGTATTCAGACACCCCCAGAAAAGACAAGTATTTTGATACGACTCAAATGTAGTGCCGTTAATGAAGAAAACTTTGAACAACAACAGCAAAAAAAACAACAACAAAAAAAAAAAAACGTTTTAACATGATTAAAAGTCGATTACTTCAGACCTCTGAGTTCCTAGATAGTCCAGTGGCATTTGTAAATCAGTAGAATAAATCACAGCTTACTTCAATTCAGTGCCTGATCAGGTTGTGGAAGTGTTGTGACTGACGATCTGCAGCAGTCGCAAAATGGAAAAAGAGGAATGCAAATACAAAGGCCTTCTCCGAATAATTGGATTACTGGAGCAATTTGGATTTTAATAGAAACTCAATGTAGACGTTTTTCTGTTAAAAATTTACTAAATTCATAAAATGCTTCTTTTATGGTTGTTATACAATAGTATTTTAAGATTTAACATTCACATAGTGTAGATTTCTTGAATAACATCCTCATGTTGTGACAGGTAGAGGACAAAGAGAGAACTGTTTTGTCCCTATTGGATTTTTTTGTTTGTTTTTTTTTTTTTTCTTTTGCCAACCTGCCTCAAACTTGAAACAAAATCATCTCAAGCTGACCTTAAAATTCTTGTCCTTGTTTTTAATGTCACTTTTATTTTTTCTTTATTCCAGTCATGTCAACGACTCTTTATGTTGTACATAATTCTACAAGAAGTCTCAAAAATTGTGTGAATGAAGAGGGGTGAGTTCATGAGTCGCTATTTATTTATAAGTTTATATTAATACTGATATTTTTAGTCAGTGACTAAATGACTGCGACGCTGCCTTGGCAGCATGATAAATATTTTTTTGTAAAGAAAGCCGCCTTTATTTACAAAGGCCACCACCCCAAACTTATACTGTACCTTTTTATGGCCCGCACCTGTGTGTTAGTCAGTGTTGTCCTGTCTGAATAGATCTTCCTGTCTTGTTTTTTTTTACACGGCTGTTTGCCAAGTGCATCACAAGAGAAGGCCACCTTGACCTGTGGGGTCGGAGGTCAGCTACCAAACAACCTCACCAAACAGAGAAGGTGAACAAAAAAAAAAAAAAAAGTCTTCACAAGCAAACACACTGGACAACGTCTGGATCGAAGGAGAAACTGTGCTTCGTGGTGTTTTTACGGTTCCTGTCAGTTTCAGAATGATAGTGAGTGGTAGTTATCTTCCTGCTGTGACAATACTGTACAATTTCAAGTGAATATTATATTGTATCTTGACTGCAAAATGCATAATTTATTAGATCGGGTCTATGGCACCTTTTCAATCCTATTTACATTACTTGCTCTGCCATCAAGACAATCTCTGAACATTTGAGACGAGTTAATTACACCAAGGGTAGCTCTGCACCGCGACACATCCTGAACAAGAGGTACGGTCACATATTTGTTTTATCTTGAAATAAGTTTCATCTGCAGCCAATTAGGTTTTCAATCTGTGATTGTCAACATTGTTTAGCCATCACATGAGCTAAATGAGTGTTTTTGCATAGGCTAATTAAAAGACATTACTGTTCATTAATGTCAAGTTCACCTTGCCTCTCTGTCAGATGTGTGTATTATAATTGCTATCTCTCCTTCCCTTCTCAAATCCAAATCCACATCGTTACTGGGGTTAGGTTGCAAAGGACAACTTTGTTTTCCACTGGTCGGCTTCTGCTGCCATCTTTTAACTTATATCGCCACCGTGCTCTGAACAATTACTTCACACAATACATACTATAATGTAAACGCAATGACACTTTTGGAAAAAGGTGAATTAATTAAATGTAACTAAATGTGAAAGTCCTATTTTGTAACAAAATGATTAACAAATGAAGAAGATGTATATAGGTATTTTGTATTGAAATATTGTTTAAAAGGTATTGTACATGTAAATACAAATGTGGTTAAAAATGACATTGAATTATTAAGAGTTTTTTGAAGTGTCACTACCTGGGCACAAATGAATTGATGGTGTTTATTGATCAAAGTACATAACCTGTTTCAGTGTTTTGGACAGCTGTAACAACAACCTTGTCCTATTTGCCTCTCAGAGAAAAATCACATGCCAGATTGTTGTTGTTCTTGCTGGAATGTATTGTTGCGCAACTGTTGCACAAATTTCTCTGACTGACGTTTCCCCCGTTCTTTTGTTCCGGGGAGGCTCTGTGTGCCTTAGCTGACTTTTAGAACCTTCTCTGTCCATTAAAAGAAAAAAATATATATATTTTGTTGTTTGTTTTGACCTTATGTGAAGAACGCCATGAGTCTGTCAAGTGATTCACTGGTACTGCAACACCAAAATGATGTTTGCTGTTGTATATATCATCAGGCCTTCTGTCGTTATCAGCTTTTTATTATTTTTTATTTTTTTCTTCCCTTTGGGAGAGTTTTGTTGTACTTGACTGGCTTGTTTTACTTTTCTCTGACTGCTTTTTGGAAATAAAATTCAATGGAAAAACAGCTCATGTGGATCAGTAATGTACTAGTGAGCATATTGTGGTTGACGACAAAACATTAAGCTGCTGAAGCATCTTTCCACCATTACACTGTTGTTGCTTATTAAATACACATAGCTCTACAGCCTGAGTCAGTTTAACTGGGTAATATAATGAATTTACTGTATATTTTTATTCACTCACAGGGACTGTTACACTGTAATTTTGTTTTATTGTTATAATTTCAGGGATAGTCGTATAAAGTGTTATTAGAGGAAGGAAATTAAGTTTGTACCAGAGCTCAGGAACAAGACAGGTAAAGCAAAATATGGTTTCAAGTTGCACTAATAAAACATTTTATAGCATCAACTGGTTTAATTACCATGTGGAGGTTCGCATGCAGTGACAAATTATGATCAAATGCTGGAGTTGAACGCAAACTCTGTGCAGCTTTTTCAGGTTTTGGTTTTACAGCCCATAACTTTGCTGGTTTGAACTAAGCTCTCACCTGCATTGTTTTCTGCCTGTAGGAGGCAGGTTTTCAGCAAAATAAAGCTTCGATAAACCCACTGTGCCTTCTCTGCTCAACAGAAGACTGACAGGTAGTGTCATGCTGCTGAACAAGGTGGAACACTTAGTACCTAAAGAGACAACTGTGTGCGTCAGGAGCCGATGGAGTGAAACTGAAGTTTAAAGGTGGATAATAGACACTAGAAGGCTTCAGAAACATGATTTCAAAAGTCTGCTTTAAAAATTAGCAGCTTTTTCCTAACATGGTTTTTAAACAACTTTGAAAAAAACTGCATTTAAAAATAGAATAACCACAATAAATACATAAGTAGCTTTGGATGAAAGTGCAAAATTCAATAGAAATTAACTTCTAAAGGCATTCCCACTAAACACTTGAGAAATCTTCATGTGCCCCACAGTTGGAAATCATCTGACGGCTTTAACCATCATTTCATGCCATAAGTGTTTTCCTCAGTCAGACTGAGGTGGTTGAATCGCTAACTGCGGGTACATCTAGTTGCTCCCATATGTTTTCCACCAAATTAGCTTCAACAATTGTCCTCACACAGAGTTTCTCACCCAACACCCACATCACAGCACAGCTCTTTAACGTGTGGCTACAGGGAAAGTTAAAGCGTTTCAAATGAATAATGGCTTCGCTTTATACGTTCCTCCCATGCATACAGCTACTGTTGTGTGATACAGTTTAGGCAACCCTGGGAAAAATGACTTTAAGTAAAAAGAAGCAAATACAACCTTGGAAGCAAACACAAACTAAAGATGAATTCTTTTATCAAATGTTAATGTAGTGTTTATTTCATGAACTTAATTTTTTTTATATATATAATTTAAATTTAGGCACCCGTCTAGTCTTATAACTTTATTAAGTTATTTGACCTTATTTGAGTCATCGAGAATTCAAGAAGCCTCCAAACCTTGTGGCAACATTTAAAAAACATGAGCTCCTCTAAGCAACTAACTGTGAATCTGAAAATGATGCAAATTAATGCCTACAAAGTAGTGGAAGGCCACGAAAACATATCAAGGCCCCTCCAGCTTGTAGTTTGTGCTGTCGGAAATATTATCCAGACATGGCAGTTAAGGGGAGCTGTGGAGGTCAAGACAAGATTTTAAAGATCTTGAAGAGCAAGAATGCAAAGATGCAAACCAGAGCGTGGAGCCGAAATATGGAGCGCTGCTTCTCTGTGGAGTCAATTCCATGCAGGCGTCCAACTCCAGAGAAGGCGAAACACCCTCAAATACTCCCACCACCGTGTTTCACAGCGGGTTTGATACACTGCAGTATCATTCTCCCTCCTGTTGGTCTCCTTACAGTCTCCCCTCTGTTGCTGCCACAAATGTCACACTAGGATTCATCTCATTTTTTCCAGTCTTCCACTGAGAAAAGCTTCTGTGTCTTAGCCCAGGCCAACCATGTGGCCTTGTTTCCTCTCCTGAGAAGTGGTTTAAAGATGCTACTCATCCTTGTTAAGGAAATGTTCAAAGTTGAACAAATGCTCCCAAACAGAACACGGTCCTTTCTGAGTTTTACTGGATGTATTTGCACATGTGCACCCAGTCAGTCAAACATCTTTCTACATCTTTAATGGAAATAATTACATTTTCCTCGCCTATTTCGCAATTCTCTTAAGAACACTAGCTTTATGTACTTAATACTTCCCTCGGGTCGTGTCTAGATCCTGAACTGGTCAACTTACGGTCATGAGGTCAGGTTTGTGATGTTCATCACCTAGTAAACAGTGTCCTTTACTGTGGACATGTCGATCTTACTTGCTTATGCACATATAATTCTTACCCTTGTGCAGTTTCCTGTCTTTGGAGTAGCGATTAATGCACACATCAGGGGAATAAAGACTTAATTTATGCTTGTGCATCATCAAGACACCTGCACATGAGTGATGAGACCGCGTACATGTCCATCACCACATGAGCAGTTGATGTCCGACACAGATAATAATCAGGAAACAGATTACATGAGCGCATGATCACGCAGGCAAACAATAAACGAAGCAGTTGCATGACTAAATGATGAAACATGACATTTCCCTTACAATCCTCTGAAACCAGCAACAGGCAGCTTGATTGCAGTCTTGTCTCCTTTATTTAGTAAATTTTATATCTGTGATGAAGCAGCCTTTTCTATCTCTCAGTGAACAAAACTTGATGTATTGATCTTCTGGTCACTTTTGGTGTGACTGATCCTGCTTGGATACAACTAATCCCATTTCCAAAAAGTGTCTGAGAGCGCTACTCACAGCCTCACAGCTCCGGTCTAGTCATGATTTTCACGCTAAGAACCTTTCTTTGCTCAGAACAACAATCTGACACTTTCACTTAGTTCTGATGCCATGTTTCCTTCTGTCACAATGCTACTTAGTGAGCAATGTCCTGCTGGAAACTTGAGCAAGTCTGAGGAATCAGTCAAATCTGCCTGAATTTCATTCGAACACTGCTTCAGTAAACTGTACAGCTCAAGAAAGCCCAACATTCTGTACAAAGACATTTTGCACACAAACTTTTGTACAAAATTGCTGACCTAGTAATAGTGATGCATCTTAAATAAATGTGTTCTTAACCTCATTGCCTTGTGTTTTATATGTTTCTAAATCATCATATTTTCTGACTCTTTGCAAGTTTACATAAAAATATTACACATTTGCTGTGCAGTTTCAGACTTTTGGACCCCTCTGTATACTGTAATTTACAGCCATTTTTAGAGATTTTCTCTGTTTTACTAAATTATAGATCATAACCAGTAAAGTCACTTTAAAAAAAAACAAAAAAACATGTTATTCACAAATCTGCCATAAATTGTAAATAATGTACACATCAGAAATGTACATTTTATTAGTATTTAGATTTTTTTTGTACTCTATTTAAAGGAAAAAATAATTTCAAAAAAGATCAAAAAATTGTAAATACTTTTTACTGGTTTTCCCCCGTTTTGTTAAATTCCAGATAATACTTACCAAAATTCCAGAAAAAAGTCATTCATTTACATTTAAAAAAAAAAAAAAAAAAATCCAAAACTATACATAATGTTTACATCAAAAATTAGTATTTGTATAAATAGTTATTTGTTTTTTTCTTTATAATGTACCACAAAAACTGAAAAATGTACTGTTTTATTGTATCTGAATTCGCTACAAACAGCATTATTTTTCAGATATTTGTCATTATTTTATGCTATAGTATTCTATTATTTATAGCTGATTTTTTCTGGCACCCATGCTGCCTTTTTTTTTATTTTTTATTTTTTTTTACACTGTATGTTTACAGAAAAGGAGAGCATCTGATCAAAAGGAAATGATGAGGGTGGAAATCTTCTGCTTTGGGCTGGTGAGGCAGCCACAATAACATTGCACTGCATGAATCCACTAAATAGCAGCAAATTCCTAATGAAACATCATTCGTATTTACACCATTCCACTACAAGAATCAACAACATGATTGCCCAAACTTTACTCTGCAACTGCATGATGTGGACTTATACTCACCCTGCTTAAAACAGCGGAAAACAAAAGCGGAGACCTGTAAATAGATAGAGAAGCTGGCATGTTAGCGTGCATTCCCCTGAGGCTCACTAACATAAGGCAACACTGTTTAGTGTTTGACAGGCTTTGATCAAAGAAACACTGCAGTGGCAACAGATCCCATCTACTGTCCCATAAGATAGATTAGGCCCACTGGGACGTGCGGCCTAATTAGTCCAGGCTTACACTGCTGTAGGTTTGTGTGTGCGCATATGCGTTTCCTGACTAAGCAAGTACATGAGTCACTGAGTGAGAAAGCACAAAACATGGCACACAGGTTTATAGGTTTGTGTGGGTGTGCTATTTAAGGCGGATGTGAAGTGCTTGTGCTGCTGGATTCACCCGCAGCAGGATAAGCAGTATTATGTTTGTTCGACTACGATGTGAAACACTAAAAGCTATCCTGCTGATGTTGGGAGGAAATGTCTCGGATTAATAGCAGATAAACACTCTGATGATCATTTTGAGCTTTTAACTCTGGCTCACTGACACACATGCTGCTTGATTAATTAGCATCCCTGACACGCAGAGAGATTGTAATAACAGGGATCGCGGGCGTCTTTCTCACAACTGTAACATCTGCACATAGAGAGCAGAAGAAGGTTTATTTAACAGTGAATATATTTAAGCCAGGATGCATTAATAAAAAGGCTTTTTGAATGACAACCTGTACATTTTACATCTGTATTACACTTAATGACACACCTTTATTAAATGACAATACATAAGTGCACTGTTATCGTTAAGAAATTCAGTGTTAACTATAAACATATAAAAATGCAAATACAGATACTAAGAAAAAACATAATTGTTTCCAAATTGGTTGCAGAATAATATGATGATCATTATTTTCCTTGTTGTAAACCTATCTATTACGAGTTATTAAGAATTACTTACTGTCTGTGTAATTCCTGGTATGTCTTAGTGTTCCAAAAGCCTACATTGTGGGAAGAAGAAGAAAAAAATATATATATATTAAAAATAAATCAGTGAGTCATGAAGCTGTGCAAGACCATGTACCCTCATTACAATGAACATGGGCATTGTAAGTTGTTTTTTTTTCCCCTTTTATTTTTTCTTGAATCCATCCTGCATATACTGTCCTGCTGCCATAAATAGCTACAGTTCCAATAACAATTATTCATCCTCCCTCAAAGCGTCCCCTTATTAATGCTTTTCAACACTGAATCATGGCCAATAATTTGACTCTTCTGATTTTACAAAAAAAATAAAAAAGATTCCTTCATGTGTTGGAAACAGATTTCTACAAAGTGATGTCATTTCATTAAAAATCAAAAATACAAACTGCATAAGTATTTACTCTTGTTGAAGTGACACACTTAATTCAACACAGGTTCAGCCAATTGGTGCTAGGAGTCATAATTCATGGAGATCATCTAAGTGCAGTAAAAAAATCTCAAGTGATTGTCGTACAAAGACACCTGTAATTGGAAGGTAAAGTCACTGGTCCTTCTATAACTACACCATAAAGACAAAAGAACACTCCGTGAAAAGTGTTATTGAAAAGCATGAGTCAGGGGGCGATACAAGAAAATCTCTAAGTCACTGAATATACCTTGGAGTACAGTTAAATCCACCTTTAAAAATGGAAGTAATATGGCACCAGTGTAAATCTGCCTAGAGCAGAACATCCTCAAAAACTGAGTGACCATGCAAGAAAGAGATGAGTGAGAGAGGCCACTAAGACACATTTGACTCCTCTAAACTCATTACAAGGTCCAGAGTTGGGACGGATTGTGGATACAACAACTGTTGCACAGTGACAAAGAGAAAGCCACTGTTCAAAAAAGCCTATATTCAGTCTTAAGTAGAGTTCACCAGAAGGAGATTCTGAAGACATTTGGAAGAAGGTTCTTTGGTATGATGGGAACAAAAAGTTGGCCAAAAGGTTAGACATTATGTTTGACAGACACTAAACACTGAACATTATTACAAACATGCCAAACCCAACACTAAGCATGGTGGTGGCAGCATCATGATGTGGAGATGCTTCTTTGTAACAGGCCCTGGAAGGTTTGTAAAGATAGAACTTTGTCATGAAGAGTCTTTTTTGTAAATCCTCAACAAAAAAGCCAAATTAAGTTGATTACAATTCAATGTTACTTTTTAAAGGCACTGCATTAGCACACAAAAGTGCAAGAAACAGTGTGTGTGTGGGGGGGGGGAATGTATTCTGTTTTAGTTATGTTTGCAAAAACTGGCAGCGTTCAGCTGTTTTGTTGTTGCTGTTGTTGTTGTGTTGTTGTTTGTTTTTTTAACAGCTACATCTTCAGTAGGCTTTTGTGGACAGTGACAGAGTAGTAAAATTGTAAAATATTCTTTCGACTGGACTTGTTCACCACATCAAAAATGCAAAGTAACATCAGCTATATTCTTTAAAACTGACCATATGAGTTACTCCTAAAAGACAAAATTTCCTTTTTGCACAATGATTTCTGTGTATTTTAATTAGTCTTACGATCTTCCTTCGCAGACAGTGAAGGAAGATCAGGAGTGCAGTGTATTTTCTTATCAATGGAAAAAATGTTTTAAAAGTTCCACTTAACAAGACAATTGTAGATCTGAATGAAGCGGTTTGGAAACCCGTCCAAGTGAGTTTGCACTGGACTAAAAATCTAATAAAGTCTTGTGTGCTGTCTCCTTACTCTCTTCCATATAAATTCCTCTGTTGCTGCTGATTTTCTCTCCTGCCCTCACCTCTCTTGGTCTGGGTTATCTCCTCTCTGTCACACTGTACAGCTGCAGTATGTAGAGTTTGTGCTCATCACTTCACTCCTCTCTTATTAATATTCTTATATAAAATGCAATATGTTTTATTTAAAGCCAATAACTGACCATCCAATAGTACGAAACTTGGTGATTGATTTCTCCTCTTATCCCCCTTCCTCCATCTGTGCAGCCTGCTGTTCTGAGATATTAAGCGTCAAGATTTCATATCCCAGCTAGCAAAACTGTTCTGCAGTCAAGCCTGTCTTTAAAGTAAGCCAGCATCCTCGGGGTTCACTGAATGCAAAATATCAAAACTTGATGACAAATCTTCCATTGGATTTTCAAGACAGGAACAAAAAGGAAATATTGTTTATTTTAGTATTTGTTGTGAATTTATTATAAAGCAACCCGCTGTTTAAATGGGTAAAAAAAAAAAAAGACAAAAGTTACTCTAAAAACTCTGGAAATGTTTGAAATACTGTTCAGCTGGCCAAACAAACTGAGCTGAATGTTACAGTGAAACTTCATAAAGTGTGCCTCAGACAACAGAGAGGTTTGCAGTGTCCTAATATAATTTGACACTAGCACAGACATCGTGCTCTGCTTGATGCCCAGATTTTGAAAAGCCACTTTGCGTTTGGAAACAATGAAGACTTTATCAGTGAAACTTGCAGCCATCTAACCATGAAGCTCACAGCCAAGTCAAGTGTCAATCCAAGAAAGCATCAAGTGGCCATCTGGACACTAGTGCCAGTCAGCCTGCGAACACACAGATGGCTCATTTTTGATGCCTTTCCATGTTTGAAGGGTTCTTTCTTTTGAAACGCACATTAGAGCGATACTTAGTGATAAAAACTTGCAATGTGTGATTTTTCTTCCTGTTTTACACTGTCCAGATCTTAGAGCTAACTTAAGAAAATCACACACCAGGTCTTCATTTGGTCAACAATTGGCAGAACCTTTATAAGTAGACACTAATGCTTACAAATCACAGACTGAGCTCAGGTTGTGTCCTGCTGTGTTCCTCAGTACACCCAAAGCTGCATATTAATGCTGCCTCATAAAAAAAAAAAATTAAAAATTAAAAAAAAAACACTCTGAAAACTGAATGAAACATACTTCGCAGTCATCTGGAGTGCAAATTTAAACAGACAACTCTCAAGGAGAGAGTGGACAGAACAGATGTGCAGATAGAACATCTTGTTTACAGGACATGCTGTATATTTACTAGCCAAATACACCATGATGCCACAACATTAAAACCACCTGCTTAATGTTGTGTGGGTCCACCTCGTGCCACAATAGAAACTCTGACTCAACAGGGATCTTTGATGGTATCTTGTGGTGTTGGAAGCAAATCCTTGGGATGGAAGCCTTGGGAGGTCAGGCTTGTTCTGGCTCATTCCACAAATGCTCAATCAGATTGGGATCTAGGGAGTTTTAAAACATCTTGCGCTCTTTGTCGTGTTCCTCAAGCAATTCCTAAACAGTTTTTGCGGTGTGTAAAGTTCCTGCTGAGGAAGGCAGCAGTCATAAGCGAGTGCTATTGCCTTGGAGGGTGAGCTTGGTTTATGTCAAAGTAACATCCACGTAAACACCAAGGTTTCCCAGCAGAATATTGCATTGCATCAAGATGATCGATGTTAGTGTGACAAAGTGGGTGAGAGTTCTCATTTTTCCTCACCACTTTTCCCTTGACATTTTAATTCTATACATTACACAATACTGTTTTCTTTAGGTGTAATTTGCTTTAATTTAACCATGTTAGTGCAACATTGCAGCACATACTATCCCAGGCTTGTCTGTGTTAATATTATGTTGCATCCATCATATGGGGAGATTAAAGCAAACACACAGCCACTAATTAGTTTTAGTTGTACTCTATTAAGTTACAGGTCAAATGTGGTTTAATTGTTTGTTCATTTGTTCTGTACTGACTCAACATGCAGGTGTTTGGGAGGGGGCGGGGCATCCAGCACAATCTGGATTTATGGTATTGTTGACAGAGTGACATCACTGAGCCAGATCAAGTGGAGTTTTTTTTTTTCTTTCTTTCTTTATGAATGTTTCTTTTGTATTAAAATGCATTGTTTAGTCGAGACTTCAAATATTTAGCTCATATGGTGACGTGTAAAAATGTCAATGAGTTTGTAGTTTGTACAGCGATGTTGTTTGTGGATTTGTTTGCATCCAGGTTACAGAGTAGGCCACCATGCTGTGTGATAGTAGGGCTGAAGTGATGAAGGTGTGAGCTGATCACCATGTGTAAGGACTTAGGATTTCGCTCTCTCAAAAGAGACATACGGTTGTGCTGCTGAAACGTGTCTCGTTTGAGCAGCTCTGGGCTCATTTTGTAATTATTTTCCTGCATTGTTTTTTAAAGTTTTAAAGTTTCTAATGAATGGAGAAGCACTGTAAAATAAAATCGTCACCACTTGTGCACTGGAAAAGTCTGCTGAGTCTACCGGCCTACCACCTTCCTTGATCTTTTGGCCAGACTACTTTACAAGTAATCATCTAACCTGTCCATGGTTTCAATGTTGTAGCTGATCGGTATATAATGTATGTAACTCATGTACAAAATATTATTTTAAAATCTGAAAAAAAGAAAGTCTTAAAAGATTAAAAAACTGATCACATGTTTGCAGTAAAGCTAAATATTGTTCTTGTCTACAAATATAGAAGATCTGCCACTATTTAAAGTTGGGTTGTTCTAAATGTTTTTCTTGTTTTTGTTAGTGTCAGAAAGAAAGTAATCGGGTATTTTAATGTGACTGTTTTTAAAGGCTTTAAATGGTGACAAATGGGGTGAAGGCCACAGACAGAGCAAAGAAGCTGGAACATAATAATAGACTGATGAACACATGGTCATTTCATGGAACAGTTTATTGGCAACAACAAAAGCAAAAAGTGATGTCAAAAAATAAGTTGGCTTGTGTTGGCTTATTTGCACAAAGGAACATTTAGTTTTCTTTCAAACTGTGCCTACAAATAAAGGTGGTATACTTGAACAACACCAGGAAACAAAATATAAGGAAATTACCTTCTACAGTTATTTATTCAATATCAGTAAAGAAATATTCTTCTGTGGATAAAGTAAGTACAACCCAGACTTATTTGAGCCATTTGTGGACCCGCTGGCTTCACAGTATCTCCAAGCATTCTTTGACAAGATGCAGAATTTATTCATGAATGACTCGAATTCACAACCTTACTACCACAACATTTCACAGTTGTTTTGAGCTTTATCTACTAATAATATATCTTTGGTCTGCATCAACATGTCTTCTGTTACTTCAGCCAAACAACTCTGTGACCCATTAGTCTAGAACACATTATATCAAAAATCCTGGTCTTTGCCTGTATATTCATTGGCAAGCTGAGGTTTTACTCAAATTTTCTTTCTGGACAGCAAGGGCTGTTTCCTGGCACGCCTCCCATGCAAGTCAAATTTTTTGCAATCTCTTTCTGATTGTGGACACAGCACTTTAATTTGAAGTTAACTCCAGATCCTGTGATGGGTTTTGAGGGCTCCTTTTTGCATCAAATTGGCAGCTGATAGGTTGTACTTACATTTTCATGTGACTGATCTGTTTTTCAAATTCATTTAAATTAATGTAAATTACTGCAAAATGTCAATTTTGTGTGTCATTTGTTTGAGTTTATCCCTTTTATCTGTAGGCAGTGCTTCAAAAAGGATCAAAGATGTTGGAAAAAATCAGCAATTCCCATGAGAATACTTATTTTTCACATGAGTGTAGAATATTATCAGCCACATACAGGTACTTATTAGAATAAATACACCACATTGAGGAGACAGTTGCAAGAAATCATATTACTGTATAGCACCACCCAACTATGAAAATGTCTAACAGCGATAAACCATTTACAATTTTCTTATTTTCTTACATTTCTACGTCAAAATACAATAATATTCGCTTCCATTTCCACCATCACCGTCTTCAGCAGTCTCCTTCTATCACACAGGCTTTTTAACCGTGACACTGCATTTATCACCTAACACCCCCAAATTCAGGTTCCTTTTCAGAGGACGCTATTGATGCATCTGCAGGCCTGAAATTTATTCAGTCAGAAGAGTTTGTGACAGCTCAAGGGTATGCATGTATTCTTTCATCAGCTACACTGAATATGCAATGAGCTCCGCTGACTTTCTCCCTGCGTGTTTGTTATGGTCCAACCCCACTGTTATGCCTTTGTGAACAATTCCTCACTTGCAACATTCAGCCACCGCGCTGAAAATGTTGTTTCCTTGTGTCTTTTAAAAATCCACGCTGAGGGTTACAGTGAAACACTCAGGCTGAGATGAGGCTCGATCTGAATCCGTGGGTTGGGGGGAAGGGGGGGAAACTACCATTTGAAACCGCTATCACCAGCCACTAACAGATTTAAACAAAATGGAAATGGTTCGGCTTTGATCACCAGCTGTCTGGTAATGACACTTATCTCTGCAATCTTCTTTCCAGTGGACAGAATAATGACATTGTCTTTCAGTTCCAGTTTGCGACTATGTGGAAAGCAGACAGACTTTTTAGCTGCGCATCTGCTAAACATGAGAAAAAGATCCTTAGCAGTCAAATCCGATTTGAAGCACCTCCACACTGCACAGCTCCAAGTTATACAGCCAAGCCAGTATATTTCCCACCAGGCAGAGGGAAAGGCAGTACATGCTTGCAAGCTGGAGTGGGTGCTAAATATTTCAATAACAGCTCACAGACAGCGAGAAAGGGCGAAAGAGTGCAAGAGATGTGGCGGGGTTTGGTGCTAGACGCTGTGGGAGCGTCAGCGAGGGGTGACAGGTTGGTGCCGGTGTTACATGAGGAAGTGTCTGAAAACATCAGAAGCCGGACAGATAACAACGCTGGGAACATTAAGAGCGAGAAGTGGGCCAAGGAGGCCACATGGCACATGAGGCTGAGGGGAAAGGCATCCTCTGGGTCTCTGCTCATACACCTGCTGGTACAAGGTGTGTGTGAGCAGCGGAGAGGCAAGAAGAGAAAGGCTTTTACTCTCACAGACAACATGACTGCAGGCGAGGAAGCCCAGCGGAGAATAGAGTGAGTTCATACACAGGATTCATAAATCTATGTATGGAGGAGAGGTATGGGAAGTGTCCGCAAAGATCTGCTGTACATTGAGCAGGATAGAAATAAAAACATTTTAAAAAAAGAAAAATGAGAGGTAAACAGTGGTGAGGGTTTGAGAATCTTGGACAAAGATCCTGTTTTCTTTGAAGAAATGCATGCAACTGTTATTTATTATGCCACCCAGCGCCAATCATACATTTCAAAGACTGAACCCAAATCATAAAAAAACAACAAGGAAACCAGTGTGGGAACACAAGTCAAGCCTCATTCTTCATCCCTGTGAGTCCCAGAAAGTTCCTCTGTGCACCACAACACACTTGTATAGATCACACGTTTGTCTCTGGATTATCATCAGTTATCCTAAGAGGCCATCTGAAATTTCAAGAGTATCTTTCTTTCTTTTCTTTGACAGTTATGATTTCAAACCAGGTGTTTTAACCAGAATTATTCTTCTCATAGCGGCTACTTTCTACTCTAGTCATGGAAAGCTGTTGCATGATAAACAAAAATACACTTGTGCATGTAATATTCCAGTCCGTTTCTGGGAAATGGCTGCTCTGTGCTTTGCTATGATCTGTTACATCTGGGTTACTTCCAGCTTGGAAAAAAAATTACATCATAGTAAAGATTTCCACATAAAACTGACACCCTATTAAAGGTAGAGTAAGCCTTTATAATCCAATATACTTTTTTGTCAGATTCAGCAAATATCACCTCACGGTCTGCTAGCTGTCCAACCTGTGTGTGTACTGAAAGGAATCCAGCCAACCAGAAACAGGGAGCGTTCATGCTCATGCACTCATACACAGTCCCTACATGTTCTCTGGAGGACAGGATGAAGTCAGAGGATTTTCAAATCTCTGCTTCCTCTTGTTTTTGCAGTGGATAATTCTTGTGCAGCAGTAGCTTGTAGAACAGGTGTGAGAGACAGTGGCAACTGCTCTTCTTCTGCCTGCTTCCAAGGGGAAATGTTGAACACCCAACCAATTTTAGCACCACTGTGTTCCGTTTATAGGCTCATAGACACAGGCCGTGACTCCATTTCTCTGCTGAGCTCCCCCACCTTGAAAAAATTGGTGTCTGCAGCTAGCACATTTGTTCTCCCAGCTGGTAAACACAATCTACACTAACTACTTTTTACTGTCTTGTGTTTTGGATGGTGTTTGTATACTTACATGTCCTTAATTCAATGATGTTAAATTAATTTAATGATGTTTGTGTATTATGACACTCGTTTTGCCACAACTAGGAGAAACAAACATCCACTTTCACGCTTCTAAGGCTGGAATGTTTCACTTTTGGCCTTCTTGTTTAGTGGGTATTATCATCGCTGGGAGAGTGCATGTGCGTTAAATGTAACACTCCCTGGAAGTCCTGGAAGCCCCATCTGTGATGAGCGCTGAATATCTTAAACTGTGTCAAAACGACAACCCTTTAATATGAATTTCCTTTTGAGGAAGAGGAAGACGTCCTATATTAATCACACATTGTATTGGAGCACTAATATGCCATCATGCCACAATTCGGGTCATTTGCATTGACTATCCTCCCTCAGACACTTCAGGATGTTACAGTTTGTCTTTTACAGTCCAACCCTGGTGAATTCATTCCTGGCACGCCATTGTGGAAGTGTTGAGAAAAACAATGGGTGTACTCCTGGTGTGCCTTGTTCAGTTTTAGAATATGTATGCTCTTCCACTGTGAAACTGTTTCTTCTCTTGTTGATAGCCACAGACCCACCTCTCTCCACCAGTGATGATCCTCCATATGAAGGGTGGCTTATTTCAGGCTGCTGACTGACACTGAATGTGATGTTTTATGGAGAAATCACAAATGTGCACCTGCAAGTGGTCACAAAACATGTGCAGCACAAGTGTCGTTATTTGCTTCTTTTTTTTTTAAGTTATTTTTTTGGCCTTTGTGCCTGTATTTGATAGTTAAGTGAGAAAGAGAAACAGGAAAGTGGGGGAGAACATGTGGGAAAGGGCCATGAGCAGGATTCGAACTCATGACCTCCATATCGGGACTGTAGCCCTGTACATGGGACGCCAGCTCAACCAGGTGAGCTATAGCGGCGCCCCAGGTGTCATTGTTGATAGCACACTGTCACGTAGCATCCTGAATCATGACAGGCACACATGCAACCTTGATGCAATGATCATATACAGTCTCTGAACTTTTTTAATCAGTTCTGATGAATGGTCTGGCTGCACCCAGTATTACCCTGCTTAAAAAAATACAACTCTGGCTTGTTTTACTTCTTTCAGCCAATCATAATCATCTTGAGTGGGGCTAAGTACAGGATGCAGTGAGATGACTCTGCAAAATAGTATTGGGGTGAATTGTTTTGTGGAGCATTTGCATCCAGGGAAGCCAGCACTGTCATTCAAATGGCACTGAGAGAACCAATAAGGCCTGCCTTAAATCATCCACATCTTGGTCAGAACTTGTCGTCTTCAACATGTAGGTTGGTAACTCAGAGAGTGCTGTTGCTGAAGGGATTCTGAAATCGCCCAGATAGTGGAAATGACGGACTTGTAAAAATCTGTCTACGCCCACTCAGACTCCAAAAGACCTCAGTGACCTGTAAACATACTACAGAATATCATAGTCTATCAATGTGAAAACACCATCAGAGATGTTATCATAGTATTTTCCTGTGTAACTTTATGTATCCCTGATTCGGTGTTATTTAGAAACTTCTTTCTCCTTTCTCCCAGCATATTTCTCACATCATAAATCTCTCTGTAGGGTCTTTAACACCTTAATATTTAAAAGCACTTTGGTTTCAAATGTGTTACAAAAACACTAGTGACTTGCTTGACTTGATTATAAATCTGGGAATGACATTTGTCAATTAGTTCTTATCATTTATTCCAACATGGGTTGTAATTGTTGACCAGTAACTAAAGGATTTGTGTACATAATTGTAAAGTATAACCCTGTGATGGTCTCGTAGCCTCTTGCTCGCAATCCGTTAGATAATAAAACGGTCATGGATTGATTGTAAAGTATGACCGTGTGTGTCAACATTTGAAGGGAGAAACAGAAGACAGAACAAAAACAACAATATATCACACTGCAAAAACAAAATACATATGGATAAATATGTAAAACCTGCTCGTTAAAATAAACTGAAACACAGAGAAGACAGACAGGAGGAAGTTGTTTTTCAGCAGCTTTTGTCCTAAACCAAAGCAGACATTTTCCCCCAAGCCTCCGCTGAATTAACATATTAGGGTTATTCAGTCAGTCTAACACAAGCCATCGATTCACTGGGAGCAAAGAGGCCGAGGTCGATTTTAAAATGCTGATCAGCTGTGCATTTCAGTTAAGACGTACAGAGGAAATAAGTCAGGAGCAGGCAAGCGGAGGCAGGCTGAGAGGGGAGGCGTAAAGATGGAGGCAGGGAAGTGGGGTGTATGTGTGTGAAGAACAGTGAAGCAACTGAGAAAGAGACAGAGACAAGGAGACAGCTCCCAGCAGAACTCTAAAACAACAGCGTGTCTTGCTGACGGATGATACGCAGAGGCCGGCTGGCCAGCCAAGCGAGCAACCCATTCCCTCCTGAACAACCCGTCACAGAGTAGGATCCACATCAGCAGCACATGAGAGGAGAGAGAGGAAAGAGAGAGGAGGAGGCGAAAAAAGAGGGAAAGGGAAGGTCAGGAGAGCAGGAAAAGAGTACAAAGAAGAGGAGGTGAGAATGGAGGTGACGGCACAGTAAGGGAGATACATGGATCGGGAGGGAGAAAGACGAGAAGGGGGGAGGCGAAGTGAATCAGAGAGGAGGCCACGGAGATTTGAAAAGGGCAGTTAAGCCTTTCTCAATTATTCATTCAGAAATCAATACAACCCCCATACACTGGCGAGGGAGGTTAAAGAAAGAACATCGGAGGAGATGATAGGATTTCATGTGATTTCGTTTTTTTATTTGGGATCAGTTGTGTAGCTTTGGATACATGTGATTTCCAGTTTTTCAGGCAATTAATTTGCACATTCTTGCACGTTGAAAGTATTACTTTTTGTGATTTATAAACCCCTAATTACACTTACTGCTAATTTGGCTGCTTTTCATTTGTCTTATAGCGCTTACTACCTACTGACTGGCAACACTACTGTTATGCACTAAAGTAAAATTATGATTCTGGGTTTTACTGTACTTTACTGTCCGTTTTGAGGAAAAAAAAAAAAAGAATGTGAATGGGTTAACGAGAAATGCTATGTGAGAAATGTGATCTGCCATGTGACCTGCTTGGATCACAGAGAAGGTTGTAAAAAAGGAAAATGGCTGTAAAAACAGCAATAATCTTGGATTTACCTTTCCGAGCGCACCCTCAGTCTTAATGTGTTAAGCTGCGAGGCCGCTGACTGGTATAACAAGAGAAACAAGCGAGGACAGTAGCCTTTTGTTTGCCATCAGATCAACCCATTAAACCCGCTGACTCTTCAGGTCCTCACAGCCTCTTCTCCAAACTTTTCCTTTGTGTGCCATGGCCACAGGGATTGAGGGATATATCTCTTAAATGTCATGAAGACTGATGGTGGGTGTGTTTAAGTGTGGTGACATTACTGCCTCTACTCTCCTTCTTCCTAAGTCAGGCTTGTCTGCTTTCTGCACTGACATTTCGCCGGCCGTGTTTACGTGGGACTCGCCGGCCAAAATGTCACTCTGAGATTTATAGCTGTGAACACTGACTGGTGGAGCGCAGAGAAAGTGTACGCGACCAGGTAGAGAGAGGCCGAGAACAAATTAATTTGAGCATTCATTGGCTCTCCATCTTTTCGCGTTCCGTTCTCAACGTTCATCTCCTCCTCTTTCCCTTTGATATCCGCTGTCATCTCCTCTGTACTGTGAAATTCTTATGCCTTCCTGGTCATTTCTCAAAAAAAAAACAAAAAAAAAACAGAGTTCCATTTTTACATTCCATCTTCTCTATTATCTTGTTGTTGTTTAAAGGCTGACAATATTCTATATTTTTGTAATTGTTAAGAAATCCAATAAAGATACCAAAATATCTTTTCAGATTTCTCGACCGTGACTGTAGAATTCAGCCCTGATGCCATTTGTTCCTTCTGAGCCAATCTGCCAAAACAATAAACCCACTGACAGGTGAAGTGATTGACGTTGATCATCTGAATAAAGTGCAACATTCTGCTGGGAATCCTTGGATCCTGGTGTTCATGTAGATGTTACTTTAGGGACATAGTGCCCCTCCAGGAATGGCTCCAGAGCCCAAGTCATTGACCTGGTCTTCAAAATTCCCCAGATCCAAATGCAGTCAAGCATCCACGGGGAACAAGTCCGATTCATAGAGGCTCCACCCGACAACCCAACGGACCCAACTGCCAACGTCCTGGTGCCAGAAACCAAAGGACGCCCCCAGAGCTCCAGTGTCCAAAGTGCCAAATAGTTCAGAGCTGTTTCGACAGATGCTTTTAATGTTGTGGCTGATCAGCGTATAGTTTCATATTCACAACAGAAAAGGGGCTCAATAATTTCCAAAACTTTATTTTAAGAAAATGAATAGCATGATACTGTCAGCACAGGATACACAGCAGAAGAAAACCTTGCATTTTTGGGGACTATTTTTTGCAGTTGGTTCAGCACATCAGAACAGACAACAGCCAGAGCCACACAAGCAAACACTAAAGCATTGCTAGTTTTGGTGTTTTCGTGTCAATCAAAGGCAGTGAGAAAAATATAAAATAACCTTCTGTCAACATAAGGCCACTCACACCACAAACACGTCAGAAGCCGGGGATATTGTGACTGCTATGAGTGACAGCCAGAGGAGGTTTTGTGGTTGTTCATCTGTCCATCTTCTGAACGTGAAGGAATGTTTTCACGGAATATCTTTACATTTTGCAGGAGTGTTCCTTTGGACTCATGGATGAAGTGGTTAAATTTTGGTGATCAAAGATCACTGCGATCTCACTTCTGTCCCGTTCTTTTTATGAATGTGTTCTATCAGAGACGCCTGGAGGTGTTTATATCTAGCACGAACATCAACTTGGACTCAGGGTTGAACTGATTAGATTTTGGTGGTCAAAGATCAAGGACGCTGTGACCTCGGCTACCAACTGTTGGCCAAAAGGGATGTTGAAAGTTTACAGTGGTATCAAAAAGTTTGGGCACCACTGACAATTTCCATTATTTCCATTTATAAATCATTGGGTGTTTGGATCAGCAATTTCATTTTGATCTATCAAAAAAACTGATGGACACAGGGACATTTCAGTAGTGCAACTGGGTTTATTGTACAAACAGAAGATGTGCAATATGCATCAAAACAAAATTAAACAGGTGCAAAAATCTAGGGACCCTTGTCATTTTGTTGATTTAAATACCTATAACTACTTAACACTGGTTAACTGGAACACAAAACTGGCTTGGTGAGCTCATAAAGCCTTGAGCTTCATAGACAGGTGCATCCAATCATGAGAAAAGTTATTTGAGGTGGCCGATTTCATGTTGTGTTTCTCTTTGAATCTCCTGTGTAGAGTGGCAACATGGGGCCTCAAAACAACTCTCAAATGACCTGAAAGAAAAGATTGTTCAACATCATGGTTTAGGGGAAGGCTACAAAAAGCTGTCTCTGAGATTTCAGCTGTCAGTTTCCACTGTGAGGAACATAGTGAGGAAATGGAAGACCGCAAACACAATTCTTGCTAAGGCCAGAAGTGGCAGGCCAAGAAAAATATCAGAGAGGGAAAGGCAAAGGATGGTGTGAATGGTCAAAGACAACCCACAGACCACCACCAAAGAACTACAACATCATCGTGCTGCAGATGGTGTCACTGTGCATCGTTCAACAATTCAGTTGCACAAGGAGAAGCTGTGCGAGAGAGTGATGCGGAAGAAGCCTCTTCTACACACACGCCACAAACAGAGGCGCTTCAGGTATGCAGAAGCACATTTGGACAAGCCAGCTTTATTTTGGAATAAGGCGCTGTGGACTGATGAAACAAAGATTGAGTTATTTGGTCATAACGAGGGGCGTTATGCATGACGGCAAAAGAACACAGCATTCCAAGAAAAACACTTGCTACACACAGTAAAATGTGGTAGAGGATCCATCATGCTGTGGGGCTGTGTGGCCAGTTCTGGTACTGGGAATCTTGTTAAAGTTGAAGGTCGCATGGATTTTATTCAATATCAGCAGATTCTTGAGAATAATGTACAATAATCAGTCACAAAGTTGAAGTTACGCCGGGGCTGGATATTTCAACAAGACAATGACCCAAAACAATGCTCAAAATCTACTCTGGCATTAATGTAAAAGAGCAAGTACAATGTTCTGGGAGGGCCATCCCAGTCCCCAGACCTGAATATCACTGAAAATCTGTAGGATGATTTGAAGCGGGCTGCCCATGCTCGGCAACCATTGAACTTAACTGAACTGGAGATGCTTTGTAAGGCAGAGTGGTCCAAAATACCTCCATCCAGAATCCAGACACTCATTACAGACTAAAGGAAGCATCTAGAAGCTGTTTTTTTTGCAAAAGGAGGCTCTACTAAATATAGATGATTTTTTTTGCAACTGTCTAATTTTGTGTTGATGCATATTGCACATCTTCTGTCAGTCCAATAAACCTAGGTTTACTACTGATATATTACTATCAGCTTTTTGATCAATCAAAATGAAGTTGCTGAGCCAAACACCGAGTGATTTATAAATGGAAATAATGGAAATTGTCAGGGGTGCCCAAACTTTTTGATGCCACTGTAAAATATGTGTTGTTGTTGTTGTTGTTGTTTTTGTTTTTGTTGTTTGTTAAGTGTCTGGAGTGATATTCAGAGTTGGCTACAGTCCAAGGGAAAGAAGGTGTCACCCCTGACAGCAAAGGCAGTCAAGTTTGGTGTTGTTCCTGAAAATAGAAACTTGGACTTTGGAAACCTTTTCTACAGAAATGTTGATACTAAGACTAAACTTGCTCAGAACTGGTGGAAGAATGAATTAACACTGAAGCCTGTTATGACCAACACAACTCCTCAGCTATTTTTATTATCATTGCTTGATATGTTTAAGTTAGTCAGAGATATCCCTTGTTTTGTTTTGTTTTGGTTTGGTTTGGTTTGGTTTGTCTAGTTTGGTCTACTTTTAGTTTAATTGTAATTTCTGAACATTTTTGTGTTTGATTTCACTCTTGCTCAATCTTAAGCAGACAACTGTAAACAATGAGACATGAACAGGTGATTTGTTTGTCTGTGTTCGTCATGATCATAATGAAGCAATAATTTGTCAAAAATTGGCAAAACCTTCAAAATAATTATTTTCTCTTTTCTTCCTTTTTTTGTTTTTTTTTATTATACGACAACAACAATAACAACAACAACAAAATGAATAAAACTCTGTTTTTCTGGCAACTGGGTGCCAAAAAAAATTCCTGTAAAATGCTAGCTATGTTAGAAAAATACAAAAATTCTTCATTCTTAAAATATTATTTCTGGCTTTAATTTTACATGAGTATGTATGTACATTTGTATTTTCTTGCTTTTTAAAGTTTAATGTAGGACAAAAGCTGAACTTGATGGATTACAAGTGCTTATAGATATTATAAACTGATGAAAACATATTCATTTAACATTTTTGGTTTGAAAAATTCTATTATTTCTGCAAAATTACAGAACTAATACTTCTTTTTCTGTTAATGTCATTTTACATTTAACATGTCAATTTAATGTTTTAGAAATACAGAAAAAATTCATAAAATGTATAAACATGTATAAATTTCAAACACTTGTGTTGTGTGATAAATAATAAGGTGATTTTACATCACAAAGGTTTACTTCAGTTGAGGCATCATGATGTTATGCAAAACTAACATCAGCATTTTCTAGCCATAGTTAAAGAGCAACAACTCATAAACAGAAAGGAATGTTTTAGTCATATTTCACATTTGGTGGGTTAGTAAATGGCTGACATTAAACTTGTGTGCCCACCCTGAAGTTGTGGTGGTCGTATCGGTCTTATGTGCTGCCGTGCTTTAGAATTTGTAGTTGTCTTGCAGTAATGTCCTTATTTAAAGCACTGGCTGGTGTTGCGGCGACAACTTTGTGTTTTATCACATTTGATATCATCTTTTTTTTTTATTCTGTTTTGTTTTGTTACTTTCAATGAACTTCCACACTTCAAAGTTTTCATACATGACCGTCTCTTTCTCATTGATTTTTTTTTTACATCTCTTTGTAGTCATTCTGCATCTGCTAGTGATCTGTTTGTGTCTCTGAGTCCCTTTGTAGCAGTTTGCCTTTCTTTGTGTTTGGATTGTATCTCTCAGTAGACATTTTGCTGGTCTTTGTAGCTGTTAACAGTTTCTTCACAGTGGTTATGAGTCTTTGTGGTCATTTTGCATCTCCTTGTATCCACTGGTGGTGTTTTTGTGTCCCTTTGTGGTCCTTTTATATGTCTTAGCAGTCAGTTTGCTATGTTGGGCATCGAATTTACCTCTATTTGTGTTCATTTTGAATCTATTTTCTGTCAGTTTCTTCTCGTGTGGTCATTTTGCATGTCTTTTTTATCCTTGTTTGTGTCCTCGTTTCATGTCTATCCGTGTTCATTCTGCCTTTTTATTCTTCGCTTAAATTTTTGTGGAATGGCTAGAATGCTTTGACATTTTGACATTTTAAATGCTGCTGTGACCAGTGCTTTATTCTTCAATAAAACCCATTTGAAGCTCTTTTTGTTTGCACGTGTCTGTTTCTCTTATGTCTTTTCAGATTTTTGACTTTCTCACTTGTCTTTCAGTTTCTTTTCATGTCTTTGTTCACTTCTCTCCTCTTTCTTCTTTTCCCATATTTTTAAATAGGCTCATTGCAAGCGATAAAAGTGAATATGTGGCAACTGCGTATCGCATATCACAGTTTCTCCTTGCCCCGATTCTTCCTCTGGGGAGAAACACAAACCATATGACAAGAAAATCCCAAAGCTTTCACTTGCAGGGCAACTTGACTTTTGCTGTTCTCACCGTTTCCCTTCTCGTTAAATGAATCTTGTAACATTCCTGGTTTGCAAAATGAGAATCAACCAAAATGGATAGTTGTAGGTGGAAAATGTGACCGAATTCGCCGTGGAAAGGATGAGCACAACTTCTCCTATAGGTTCAATGTCACAGATGTGTATCGCATAACTCTGCGTGGTGATTTCCTGCGAGACAAGAAGTCACATCTCAAGGGTATTGTTTAGCTTCCTTTATGGGTTACATGAAAAACGTCCTTTCTACCCCGCTGCGCCTCAGTACGCCGCATGTGACCCACATAAAACAGTCAGAAGGAACAACAGCCCCGTCCTATGTGCTTACTGTTTGTACACACATCATATGTCACGCTGCACTGAGTGTCATCATTGCGTGGTGGGGACATCAACTTCCTCTGTGAGAGCAGCTCTGCTCCATAATGTGTGGGATGCATCATTCCTCAGCTCCTGCACCAACCTCCAACCGCCGAAATCTCTCAGCATGAAGAAGTGATCTGTCACACAGGCAAGGTGGCACACCGAGTCCCACTCACACATGTACGACGGATTGTTTCTTTATGTAATGAACTACATCTCGGTGACACCATGTGTGACTGTTTGCTCTGAATTTATTTATCATGCGTCAGCCCTTGTAGTATCGGTGTATCCCTAATTCCAAGAACCACCTGTCAGGAGCGACGAAATCAGCCTTGATGTTGTTTGGATTCAATTTCGTGCACCTAATCCTACAATATCTGAAAAACAATCACAAAAGAATCTGAAAGGTTCAGAGTGACTCCTTTAAACTGATAGGCACCTATTGTCCTTCTCCACAGCTGCCAACACAGTGAGCTCTGCTGCTGCCTGAATGCACACACTAATCGCATGCAAAATGAGTAACAATTGATTCTCTATAGATATACATGTTGTTGGGTATTGATCGCTATCTCCATGTGTTGTGTTGTCATGCTGTCAATACACCTCTGACGTGGCCAGAAAATGACCTTCCTTTATTGGTAAATCGTTTAACTAAATTGCATTTAAATTTGCAGACTGTATTATTCAGTGTTGTCAAATACTGTACTTTTCTTTACATCACCACATTTATTATAGAGGTTATTTTCTAAAACTTCTGAAGGATCCTCATATATTGTCACCAAATGTGAGGCCAGAGTGAAAAAGGCTGGGCTCTTTGAATAAGATGAACATATGGGAATTTTGAAACACTATAAACAAAAGTCTCCTTATTTCTATCACCAGGTCAGAGTGAGATGTGAAAAACTTACTTCTGCCCAATCAAAACTGTAAATCAGAGTAAATAGAAATCCCAACAACAATGTTAGTCACACTAATGTTATTGAACCTGCTCTAAAAATGCACAACCGCAAATCTACCAAAGTTAATGCAACAGAAATGAAACAGAAGAAGTCGATTTCAGCCTGAGTGGTACTTGCCGGCCTCTTCTGTGAATGTGCCACACTCTGCAACTTTTAAAGAAATGGCATTTTTAAAACAGATATGGCCTGCTGGTACTAGTGCAAGAGGTTAAACTGAAAAATGCTACCCATGCATCTTATAAAGCAGGGTATGATGATATAACATACTGATGCTTTTTTATTATTATTTCCAAGCAATGACTACTTTTATTTGTGATACTTTATGCACCGTTTGCCAATAATGCTTCTGAACTTTCCCTTTTATAGTCAGTGTGTGATGTGTAATAGGAATTTAGTCATCAAATTTGATGACAAGACAATTTCTTTTAATCCTTTAAGGCCAGAATTAGGCTCATTTCCAGAACAAGATGACTTAAAATGCATCCAAAATAAGTGGAAATGTACAAGTGCGGACATGTAAATGTGATTGTTGTATTCCAAAAAGTGGCTATTGCTCAGTTTATATATGTGCACTACTGCCTTTAGTTCGATCCAACATTCATAATGTAGAAATTCCCATTGCTTTATGTTTGTTCTTAATGAAAGTGAAGGTAGCTTATGGAATTATTTTTTCTTGTAACAGTATAATCAAAGCCAAAGAAGCATTTGCAGATATGAATGTGTTTTGTATCATCTAATGTCCTCATTTCAATCACCTACATTTGGAAACTAGACTGCAATAACATGATTTAGGAAGGGTTATATATAAAAGAACACTGGCAGCATAATGAAAACCAGTGTGTTGCTGGTCCAGAATGTGATCCCAAATAACCAGATTATGTTGCAGCACAGCTGGAAAAAGATGTAAACAATACTAAATGAATAAAGACTGGAAATTTCTATAAGCGTGGCAAAATATGGTATCAGTTTTGTAGGAATTTTCTAGCCCTTCTCTGCTTTTAAACAATAAGCCACAGAACATACTGTATAGATGAGTCGGTATATTTTAGACTTCTTCTTTTAAGACTTCCTTTGCCAAGATCATCTGGCACTTGAAGTTGCAGGTCAAGGTTTGGGGTGAATCAGGCGACGGCAGTAGGCACTCAAGTTGAAGAAGCGAGGATAACTCTGACAGTAGTCTTCATAACAATTTCAACATTACTGTTTTCCTCAGGATCTGCCTGTGTGTCTGCAGCTGTGGAGGTTGTGTTGCTGCCAGTGTTCGACTTAATCCTGCTCAAACCATTGTTGAATATCGTGTAATGATATCTGGACGATTTGCAAACACTGGTACACTGAAGTTGTCCAGCCGAGACTGAAAGCAGCCAAGCACAGCTGGGCAGACCAAATCCATGCAGCAGAACTGTACAATTTCCATCGTCGTTTTTGCAGATTGCATGATGGTGCACTCACTAACAGTTCTCACTCAGAGAAATGATGATGCATTTATTATTCAGAATTTAACTGAGGATGCTTTTGCACCCCCATATGAACCTGCCTGGGCAAAATATCTAGTTTATCTACCTCCATCGTATCCTCCTTTTATTTTTCTTACACGCTCCATTACCGGGTTGTTCTTGTCCTTGCTGCTACACAGTCCAGCCCACTGCAGAAGCCTTGTAACGAAGAAAGACTAACATCCCATCCTCCACCAGCCCTCTGAGGTTTCTTCTCCCTCTTGTCCTCCCTCTCCGCCTGCTGTTTCCTACCAGTCTCTCAGTCCTGCCTGCTGCTCTCCAGGCTCACAGGCCCAGCCAGTCATGATGAATGTGGAGCAGGGCCCAGCCCAGGCTCCTGCCATTACCCTGTGACAATTTATTACCCTTTATCTGTAGGCACAATTAACCCAGGCCCAGGAAATAGGGACTTATCAGTCCTTCATTACCAGGACCTGCCCATGTCCCCATCCCTCTTTGTCACCTGATGCACACACACACACTTTTGCGCACACATGCACATCCCTCCGTCTGTGTGGGCTTTCAGATTCTCTTTTTGTGTATGGCTTGCTCGCACCACCGCCATTACACCCATAGACTCTGTCGGTCTCACGCACTCTCTCAATCTCTGTCCCTTTCACACATCCTTTTGTTTTCTGTCACTCCCACACACCGTCTTTCTTTGAGATTTTATTTTTACAGTAAGACGATGAACACCCAGAGTGACATTGCATGAGCCGGTGTTCTGATCTGTGTTTTGTGATCCATTTCATTTACACACAGTTGGCCTGAAATAGAAAAGAACAAAGAAAAAAAAGGCCTTCACTGGAATTGCTATCGACTGAGCCAATAGTTCCAGAGAAATGGAGACACTGTTTCTGGAAACAGATGTTGCTGTGGATTTTATTTTTTCTTTTTCAGTAATGTGAGCATGAGAAACTGAATTCAACACGACTGCACTGGTGTGGAGGCAAACATTTCCACAGTTGCAAATATGGAAGTGTATCAAGCTGCAACACTTAAGATTAGCAGTAAAGACCATAAATTAGACAGAAAAGACTGTCTTATGAATGCTACAGGAACAAAAACATTTTTTCTGTATTGTGCATCCAATGGTATCTAGACTTACAAATATGTTGGGTTTCATTTGTGCACATCCAAGAAACATGAAACAACATTGTCAAAAAATTCAAACAATAAACTAAAGGATGCTAAAATATCTCAGAATGTTCATGGGAACTGCAAAATCATGTAACTCTTTGTGGGTTTGTCATTAAAAATGACCCCTTTTTGCGTTGTTAAAATGAAAACATTAAGAGTTAACCATCTGAGATGGATGTGGTTTAATGGTATCTTATTGACAGTACAATCAACATAAGCAAACCACAAAAAAAAAAAAAAACAACAATTTCGGAGACAAGAGGGGTGGATGGTGGCATAAGCAGCTGAATTTTCAGGGTTTGCATCTTGTGATGAATAAGAGATCATTAGTCTCAGATTTAAGTTCAGTTTTCTGCTGTTGTTGGACAAAAACTACGTGGTAACATTGAGGAAAATATAACGTTTTCACATGTAAGAAGCTTAGTAATGGTTAGGCACGAAAATTACTTAGTTAAGATGAGGACAAGCATCATGGTTTGGGTTATAATTTGACCCTTTCACTACATGTTTGAAGCATCTCCGTCATCTTCTTGGTTACTAGGGTCACAAGTCTCACTCTATCTAATGCAATGGATGAAAAAGAGCAACAGTGAAGCAGTAAAATAAATTGCAAAGATATGCTGATTCAAAACGTACAGTTGAAACCAGAAGTTTACATACACTGTAAAGACATAAAACCTTTTTTTTCTCACTGTCTGACACATCTTGACCTAAGTTATACAGTGTAAAGCAACGCTACCAAATACTGAGAAAATGTATGTAAACTTCTGACTTTGAAGAAAGTAATAAAAACTTCTCTAAGGAATTCTCTCTCTCATTATTCTGGTATTTAGCAAATAGAAATAATTTTGGTAAACCTAACTGACCTAAAACAGGAAAAGCACGTTTAATGTCAGATAGTGAGAAAAAAACAGGTTATGTGTCTTTTTATACAGTGAATGTAATCTTCTGGTTTCAACTGTATTTTGTGATTTGTTACAAACAAGCAAAATCCTGCAGAAAATACAATCCTTTCAAAAATGGGTTTTAAAATGTAGTTAATTTGTGTAGGAACATAATTTTATGTAAACTGGGTTGGCCTTAAAATACCTCAGCTGTAACTCTACACACAAAAAACTTGATTTTTATTGAAGGTCTTTTTTTTATGCTTATTACTTGAGAGTCTGCTTCAAGACTGTTGATGGGATTTAATCACAGCTCACTGATCCACTTCCAAATATTCCTAAATTCTAATTGGTGCAGGACCACATGCCTCTCCATCCTTTTCCAGTGGAACAAATACAAACAAAAACCCACATACAGGAATCTCTGACACAACGTTTTGTAGACAATCATGCAGAAGTCCATCATTCACTGTGAGGGGCTACAATAGGCGTTCATGGCTTTTAAGATGGGAAAATAACATATTTAACCCACATCACAATAACAACCAGATTGCCAGATTTTGTTTTTGTTTGTTTTATTTGTCAGATGTTTACTTATCTCATACGACAGCTTTAATATTATGTCGATGTATTTCCCAGTGGCAGTTACATAATCTATAGGAGTCTCCTTGTATGAATGATGGGACTAATCTGTCCACATTATCCATGCATGTCAAGTGGATATCCCCCTAGTATGCATCCAAGCAGCAGACAATAGCCTACTACAGTATGTACACCACAGACCAGGTTGCTATTCAGACCTATTCAAAGCTAATCACTGCCAGCCTATGAGTGATCGCCACTGGCACCAACAACTGGCGACTGCTGACATTTTAGACCGAGTTGCCGCACTGCAAAATGGAGGGACATATAAAAGCCTCAGTCAATCAGGGCCGAGGTGAGCCAGCTCTCCTGCAGTCGGGGCTCCGACCAGGCTTAACTGGAAGCTCCCGGTCTCTGCAGTCACATAAAATGCTGCTTGTAAATATTATATAAGAGTATGAAGTTGACTAATGAATGCGGGCCCTGTCCAGTTGGCCGGGAGCAGGAGGATGATGACAGCCAGGTTTAACAATACAGACATTTAGGAGAGCTGCTCTGTATGGGTGTGTGTGGGTGTGATCTTGGGAGGTGTTCTTCATTTGCAGCCTTACAGGATTATAAAGTGAACTAAACTGAATTTATGCTTTACATAAATGACACATGATTTTTAAAAATCCGTCTTCTATTTGCTCTCGGACTCAAATGTTTCTCTTAATCCATTTGGAGATCTCTGTATATGTATGTGTTGATGTACACTTTTGACAATGATAACTTGCTGTGATATGCTGGTGGGGAGCTGATAGAAAAGCTGAGTCCATATGGGAATTGAGTCTGCTGAAGCAGAATGAGCGGAAACTATGAAGGATCAGAAAAGCCACGACTCCTGCTGCCAACTGATAACATGAACAAATAGTCCCAGTTATGCATCCCTGTTGCCTTTCTTTGCATATTATATTCGACTGCGATTCACTAAATGAACAAATTAGACAACGCATATTCCATAAATGCTAAAATGCATCCATTTGCAGCCTCAAATTGACCAGATTTCCTGCCTTAAAGGAATCTCTTCAATAAAAACAGAATTAGAGAGTTTACCTCCTACTCTCTGCGGGCTGCAGACGGAGACAGACAAGGATCTGAGAGAGCAGGCAGTCAGTCACTTTGGATAAAAGGGTGAATTCAACAAGGAGCACACTCAACCCCAAAAGAACCTGGAGCAGCAGCTTGTTATTCTAATAGAGATGTTGCCTCAAAGACACAGTTTGTGAGATGTGCGTTCAGAAAAATATCTCAAAATGTCATCATGAAATGAACGGCATCGACACATGAAACTCCTCTTGTGGAAACAGCCTTCATAACAGAATGCTCTCTCCATCTACGGAGCTTTGAAAATCTGTCTTGACAAACACAAGACAAGAATCTTAGAGGCTCACAGCTCCTTTTCCCAGAGGCGCACCACTAAAACTGCAACAGCTTGTGTGTTACTTGGTTGAAAAAGAGAAGGTAGCAGGCATCAAGGCGCGCTGGAGGCAGCGTGCCCAAACAAACGTCCACTGGCAGGCGCTCCTTTCTTTACAACTTACAACCTGCATCTTTAAGCAAAGATTAGCTTAAGGATTACGGGGCTGGATGCTTTTAGCTCCACGAGAGTGCTCGATCCCTTCCCTCAGAGAGTTATCCTCCCTCCCTTTTCACTCATCCTTTATATTCATTAAACAGAATGGAGATGTGTGATAGAGCTGGAAGGGAGAAGAGGGAGAAGAGGGGAGAGAAAGACAGAGGGAGAGGGTGAAAGAGAGAGAATTAGATTTTCTGACACCCCGCTAATTGAGCGATCTCCTCTGTGCCCGGCCCAGCCTGCCAAGTTTTAATTAGCAACTAATCAAATCAATATGGAGGCTGCCAAGCGAAAAGGAAGGCACCTAGATCGTAGGACGGCTGCCTGGATCACAGCTGTATCTGACCTTTGCACCTGGAGGTAGTTTTTCAAGGCTTTAAGTGATGAGATCCAGCGGTGTTGATGGTGGGTTCCATTACCCAGCTGCTTTAATATTAGAAAAATTAAACAGATGGATAAAAGTGGGTGCTTACAATGAAACATTTTGTTTTAAAATGTCCTTTTGCATGAGAGGAAACTATTGAGTCATGGCAAGTTTATCATAGTGTCACATAGCTTTCACCTTTAAAGCACTTTATCCACCTCCACTGCTCCACTCGCTGCAGCTCAGCACACCAGCTCACCTACAAACACTGTAAAAATACTGCACAATGGCAAGCTGTAAGATGGTAGTATTCAGCCATACATGTTCAAAACCAAGAATAATGATACTGAAAACCCCAATTTACAAGCTGACAGGATTGGTTCCTTAGATTTGTCATGTATAAAATCTTTCAAGTCTAAATATGTTTTTTTCTTTTTTTACTGTTAGTGGTACTCTGGAGCTTCTTCAGGGATAAATGCTGATGTTTGGAGTAAAATATCTTCTTCTAAAATAGCCATTTGCTAGAGAGGAAACTCTGGGTAACTTTTAGATGGTGTCATGTATCTTTCACATGCAAGCACACTTACAATTTTATATAAAAGATGCTGTCTGCTTACGGACACCTTTGCAAATAACCAGCAATTTTTTTCTTTTAAAAATCCCTTTTTGCCTTCCAACAGAAACTTCAATCCCTTCACTGGGCTGGCCTTATAATACTGTAGATGTAACTTCACAGTTTCCTCCTCTAGAATGTGCAGCTCTATGAAGTCCCTGCCGCTCTGTCCACTCCCGTTGCTCCACTCAGCTCAGCACACCAGCTCACCTACAACTCAAATACTATAAAATTACTCTGGGCTGCACAATAGCAAGTGATGTATCGGAGAAATTGAGCCACGCATGCTCGAAACTGAGAATACTGATAGTAAAAGCCCAGCTCCACAAGCTGACTGAATCAGTTCCTTCAATTTGCTACACATGAAACCAGTTTTTGAGCTTTAACAGAGTTAAAAGTAGATGTTCACTATGAAATAATATCTTTTAAAATGGCCGTCTACATAAGAGGAAACTTTTGTAAAGTGTCAGTGTCATGTAGCTTCCACATGCAAGCCCAACTATTTTTACACGCTCTGCTTACACACACCTTTGCAAGTAACTTCAACCATTCTTAGAAGAATTGACGCCTTCCTCCTTTCATGAGGCACGCCTGCCCTTCAACAAACCCTTGAAAAGTGTTAATTACAGAGAAACCTGATGTGATGTGTTGTGCCGTGCCGTCTTCAGAGGCATCCACGCAGGCTGGAGATGAGAATCGGAGCCACTTCTGCTCTCTCATCTGCCTCAGGAAGCTGTCAACACATCCTGACCTCCCCTGGAGGCGGCCAGCTGGGTCTGACGTCTTCTGGAGCCCCGGGGCCCCTCTGGCTCCTACAGCTGCTACCTCTCTCTCTCTCTCTGCCAAACACACACTAAATACATAAACATGCATAAAAACATAAACATCCACATGTGCCGCACAACACTAACGTCCTTCCGGTTCGGGGTACGTGCACGAGTCTTGTCACGCAGGCCCCTCAGACCACAAGTGTTCTCCGCTCTCATCAAACGCAAAGTCAAAGTCTTCACGGGCTTCTCTGGCCTTCGACATTTATGTGTTTCTTAGCACAAACAGCCTCGGCAGCAGCGCTCCAAGTGGTTAGAGACACAGTTGGTTAACATAAAGTTCAATTCCAGTGTATCCATCAACTGCCAGACTACAACCAATGTGTCCTTGAACCCCTAACTGTGTTGCTCTTCACAAAAGCAGATTTCACAATGCCTGTTGCAAAATGCCAAAACGACAACAAGTGCATCCACTGCAAATCACTCCAAAGCAAAGAATAGCTAATACGGTATAAAGCAGAGGGGTTTCCATTCATTTCACTGCCTTTCAAGATTGTAAGATTACAAGGATTTTATTCTGTAATGGCCCCGAATCCCCAGATTGCCTGGAGGAACACTGAGACTATTAACATATTTTGTAAAAATCCAAAGCTTTCAGAGGGCTGTCTTTTATTTCAATGTGTATCTTCATGTTCTTTGTAAACTAAATGCTTATGTTCGGGGGGCACAAGAGGAAAAAACAGGTTTTATTTGTGAGATACAGAGAACACACAACCTTAAAGAGGATGATTCACCACCTGTGAATAATAAACGGACTCCGATGTTGGCAGATGGGAGCCTGCGGCAGTGGCAGCACAGACAACGTCCTCCAAGTTTATAATGTAGGAAGAAGCTGGGGACTTTTTGACAAAACAATCTTAATAATACAACAATCTCCGAGTGCTGTGTGATGAGCGTAAACTCCTTTGCTCGATGATGTAATGAAATAGAAATGAGATGCAATGCTGTTGTGAAATATCTCAGCAACTAATGGAAGGACTGGCATGAAATTTGATACAGATATTCGTGTTGAACACTACAAATAGCGTGAAAATGTGGTGAGGGGATAAAAAAAACCTTGAAGAACTTTGTCTTGTGCCATCATCAGGTCAAAATTCCACTTGGAGAAAAACATCATTTGGCAAAATGCTGACCAGGAGGTGAAGAAAATTTCAGTTTCTCCAAGATTTTTGTATTTGACCAAAAACTCAAAAGGTTAACAGAATCCTCACTGGCTCTGGGGAACTTTGTGTTACGGGCTTATTAAATTACTAAAAGGTATTAAAATGATAGATTGTATATAAAACATGGACATGGCTTTGTGGACCACTGCTTCAAAACCTTGAGTTTTACATTTGGCTTTTGCTTTCTTGGTCTTTTGAAATCAAAGATGAAAGTGAAATCAGAAAGAGAGCAGCTTTAAGTCACTTCTGCACTGGCTCCACTTTACAGGTGTTGATGCTACCTTTTTATCTTTTTACATACAGTTCATGATTCAGACTCAGCAGGAACAACAACTAGATGTTATCAATAATTGTAAGTGCATCCCTCTTAAATAAATAGCTGAGAGCACGTTCAGAGAGCTACAGTCCAACTTGGCCTTAGGCTGTAGACAACAATCTTTCTCTAAACTGGTGGCAGATCAGAAGCTACTAATATGAGTCACGTTTTAGTGCGCCTCTAAACAACGTCCTGCAGATGGAGGTTATGGATCCTTTTAAAAGGCAATTAAAACATTTCGTTGTTTAGTTTCAAGTGCTTGTTGTCCAGTAAAATGCGATGTGACGGGCCTTAACTTACATTAGACACTCACTCATTGTTAATTATTTAGGGCTAAAGAGTAATCATTCCTCTGATTTACTGCAGGGCATGCTGTGCATCATCCACATAAGAGGCCAAACTGCACTGTAACGCTCAAGGTGATCTATAGCGGACAAATGAGAGGCCTAATTAATAAAGGCAGCCTCTCGCTGGTACCTCTTGGCCTCCCTGCTATTATATGTACATTACCAGCTTGTGCTCATTGCCTGCTAATTAACCATTGCTTAACATGCAGTGAGGGGAGGGGGACGACTGCTGCACCGTGTACCTGGACGACCCAGGTGTTGTCTCCACAGCAGCAGCAGCAGCGGGATCCCAAGTGAGCCACCTAAGATGGGACCCGGAGGAGCAGGATGCCCTTGAGGACAGCCAGGGACTGCAGGGCAGAATGGATGGCTGCATTCACAGCCATAAATTCACTGCTTCCTAACTATCTCATTCATCATATGCACACCAGACTCCTCCGCACCATGAATACACCAACTCCCACCTCCCACCCACCACTCCTACCACCCTGGTTTGCCCTAGTAAATAAGGCGTACAGAAAGAGATAGGGGCAGAGAGTGAAAAACATGAGATAAGTGTATCAGTGAAATGACCATATGACAATGTGCAGCCCTCTATTTCACCTTGGAATGCGTGAATTCGTTCAGATTGCGGGAGACAACGGGCCTCCTCTTTGTCTCTCTCTCTCTCTCCCTACAAAAGATGCATTTTCATATCTTCCTCTCAGCTGGTCGCCATTTATTCCAGAATTTCCTCAGGTCTTGGGGTAGATACAACATCTGTCAGAGCCGTGTTAGGTGGCGGAATAAATCACATGGCTGCGAGTGGAAGTGCAATACAGAATATGATCTCACGCAACACCAGTATGGTAACATAAACAAGATGTGCTAGCGCAGAAGCGGCGTCGCCTGGGAATGTGTAACCTTATAAACTGAAATCGCTTTTATGTTGTTGTTGTTGTTTGTCCTGACACAAAGGGTATTGTCTGCTTTTGATTTTGGCTTCTGATTTTACTGTTTATCCCCTCTAACTTTCTCTTTAAATGTGGATTAACTGCACCAGACTTTGAATAATTCTTCTCCTTTTATTGCATATTTAGTTGGGGGGAAAAAAAGCTCTTTTGCTTCTTTTAAAAAAAAAAAAAAA
>NW_007577907.1:257325-258898 GCF_000690725.1 Stegastes partitus
TCCATATAAAAACCGCTGAGCAACACCTTGTGGTTTGCAGATGTTCTGGGCAATTCAGGCTTTAGTACGGACACGGCTCAATCAAGAGCCATATAACAACAAATTAAAGTCAGAATTTCGATAGAAATCTTGTGCCATATATAGTAAATTTTGCAAACAGCTTTGACAAGAAAGTAAAAAATGTCAGACTGTTCCTTGAGGTAGATTTGTGGTTTTTAATTGTCAGGTGAAACTGCTGGCTTCGAGTCATGTATTAGCTTCAGTTGGCAAGTATGTGGTTACTTTTTTAACAGAAGAGATTTTTGTTGAATAAATGATCGAAGAAGATCATTTTCTTAACGGTGTTGCTCAAGCTTCATCTGTATGCAACTGTATGGTACGTGTGTGGTTGTTCAAACATGAGGAAAAATTCAATTTCCATTGGATCCACATGTTTTTATATTACACAGCTAAAGGAATGTGTTTAACTTGCCTTTTTCACTCCACTTTGGTCTATCAGCAAGTAAGATGGTTTAACATCTTATATTTTTTAACATCTTACTCAGATTGTGTGCTTAAAGAAAATGCTCAACGTGTAAGTATGTCATCATGTTTTCATAAGTATGATATTTTCAGTTTCGCACAATCAATAAAGGCTCCCAATGTTGCTCTCTTGCTCCCTCCGCCTCTGGCTCTCTCTATCAAAGCGGGACAAACAGCAGACTTTATATTTCACTATTAATGTATTCTATTTGTTTATAGAGCGCTGCACATCTCTTCTCCTCCACAGCGGTGCTTTAAACCCTTCGGGGACATCTCAGGGATCCAGCTGACATATGGTGAAGACAGGAGAAGCATGTTGGAGGCTGCCAGCCTGTGGACCCTGATCCCCAGATGTACTGTGACATATTGTCTTCAAACAGACTCTGTCACTGTGGCACAAACACTGAGAGGTTCAGAGGAATGCGGAAGGCTTTTCAGCATGCGTTTTCTAACTGCAGGTGTTTTCCTCCTCGAGCCATTTTCAGCTTGAAAGAAGCCCTGGCACCTTCTTTTTTTTTTTTCTTTCTTTCTCCGCTCACAGTTTTCAGAGCTGCTCAAAGCTGCTGCGACTGATCATCTGAGGAGCTAAAATGGGTTTTTAAACCAGGATGAAATATTGTGAAATTGGTTAGTTGCGTATAAACAGTAGCGTGCCAAACTGAATAAACTATATTACAACAAAACAGCAAACTTCTTTCTCAAAATGCTTCGTGAGTTTTTGCAGTAGATTCTTTATGCAGCAGAAGGAACTGAGCTTTTTTTTTTTTTTTTTTCTTTTACCGGTCTTTCTGGGGGAAGAAATGGGATTTACTGTCTATATTCTAAGAAAAGGGGCTGCAGGGTGGCGCAGTTGGTAGCACTGTTGCTGTCACCAGCAGAGTCAGGCTGGGAATTAGACTGACCAGGATACTCGATGAATAGGTAGACTGTGGAGAAGGGGCGGGGTTGTGTGGGTATGTAACCTGTCGTCCTCAGCGGAACCAAATGAGAAGAGTGATTACTACTGGCCGTTGATTGGTCTGCTGCGGGCCCAGCTGTGGAGGAAGCCGTG
>NW_007577907.1:259103-262351 GCF_000690725.1 Stegastes partitus
AACAAAACAGCAAACTTCTTTCTCAAAATGCTTCGTGAGTTTTTGCAGTAGATTCTTTATGCAGCAGAAGGAACTGAGCTTTTTTTTTTTTTTTTCTTTTCCCGGTCTTTCTGGGGGAAGAAATGGGATTTACTGTCTATATTCTAAGAAAAATAAACATATTACTACTCTGTAAAAAAGTTAAAGAATAACTGTGTTAATATTCAACAAGATAACCAGGACAACAGTAAACATCCACGTGTCTCCAGATTTGTGTGAAAAACTGCAATAATTATCTTTTGAATTTTTGAGTTATGGGCAAAAATGGGTTTTGTAGGATCACGGTGACTTCAATCTTTGACTTCCGGCCATCAAATTCTTATCAGTTTATCCTTAATCCAACTGAACGTTTGTGCGACATGTGAAGAAGTCCCTGTATGTGTTCAAAAGAAGAAAGGGGCAGACTGATGGACATAGTGGGGGATTTTTAGGCAACTTAAGTATTTTTGATCCCATTTAATTAAATTCGACTATTTTCATGTTCCCGGTTGCATAGAGCTGCACGTTAGTTCAGACAGGCACGGAGCCAGGGTGTCACAAGGCCCTTTCTGTCTAATCGTTCATTGCTTAAGTCCAGTCCACCCACTTACTGTGCTTTATAACTGAGGCAGCGTTCATTCATTCTGCCCGCTCCACGCTCACCACATGGCTGCTACACCAGCCTCTGCAGATCGACAAATCTCCTCCTCCTCCCCAACCACCCCCTTTTTAAAACTTCCATCCATCCATTATCTATACACCACTTAATCCTCACGAGGGTCGCGGGGGGGCTGGAGTCTATTCCAGTCGACTTAGGGCGAAGGCAGGGGACACCCTGGACAGGTCACCAGTCCATCACAGGGCCACACTTAAAGACAGACAACCAAGCACACTCACATTCACACCTATGGACAATTTAGAATCACCAATTAACCTCAACATGTTTTTGGACTGTGTGGCTTTTTAAAACAGTTCAATTTCATAACCATCTATTAAATAACCAATCATTCTCACTCAACCGATCGAGGCAGATGACTGCTTTTCCTGAGCCTGGTTCTGCCGGAGGTTTTTTTCCCCGCTCCCTTGGGGTTTTTTTTTTTTGTTTCTTCCCACCGTTGCCAACCACTTGCTCAGAGGAAGTCCAAAGGTAACTTTGGATTTCTGGGTTCTCTATTTAAATTTGTAAGATCTTCACCTTACCATGTTAAGCGCTATATGATGACAGATGTTGTAAGCAGCAGGCATACAAATAAAATTGAATTTCATTTCATTGAACCCTGGCTGTTGCCCATATTGTGGGACTGTAGGATGCAGATGGTTCATTATTGTACCTTGGAACTATGTAATCTGGATTCTGGAAAGTGAGGACCATTTAGTTGGTCTTCTTGTTCTTGTGTTTATACTGTATACTGTATTTGAANTTTTTTTTTTTAAATCGTCTTTGTTTTTCTCCCTCATTTCACTGTGACCAGCTAAGTGATTTATGGCAGCAGAAGACAATGCAGAGCTGAGCAGAAAAAGAAAATTTCTCTCTTTTGACTGAATCCACGTTTCATACTTTTACTGCTATTTCAATATTAATTCTCTTATCTCTGAATCAATCATAATTAGTCTTGCTGCTTGCCTACCAGCCTGGCCTGAATGCAGTATGAGGACCGGAATCGGAGGACTAAGCGACAAGAGACATATTTCTACTGCCCTCAAGTGTTCGTCGGGGAAACTGAAAACACAACAGGCTGAAGCGGCTGGTGGTACTGACACCATCTTTTACCCAAGGCACGACTGGGGGAGCTCTGTGGAAACCGATGTTATAGCAAGCACTTATTAAGTTTCTAGACTCAGATGGTTATTCTCTCAGTTTTCTGTGATAATGTATGTAATGTTTGAGCAAGGAGCTCTGTGTCCACTGTAAGATGCTTTCTTCTTTCCAGGAATGTGCAGCATTGAAGTGCTTCGGTGGGGCTCCATCACCGTCACACTGGGGGAGGCAGCGCTGAGAGATCACAGTACTCCCATTTCTCAGCCCGAGTCACAAAGAGAATTACTTGAGGCGATGGAGATTTTGTCTACAGAATGACAGAGGTTAGCAGGGAGCACAAAAATCAATGCGGTTAGAACAGCACATAAACCGATCGAACATGCAGACTTTTACAATCCTCTGCCGTTAAACGAGTTTATTCTACACAGAGCAAATTCAATAATGTATTCACTCTGCTGTGTATTAAATACTGTCAGCAGAGAATGACCCGAGAGACGAAAAAAAATCATAAAAGGGTCATTTCAAGTAATAAGAAAAACAAAACCAGTGACCAAGAAAAACATCTTCTCTGCTGGCAGTTTAGTAAATGCCCATTTTAAGATTAGTTTAGCGCAATGCCAAGACTGGAAACTGAAGCTCTGAAGCTCACATGGTATCAGATCACATGGTCAGTTTAATCCATGCAAAAACCGCAAAGCAACATCTTGTGGTTTGCAGATGTTCTGGGCAATTCAGGCTTCATTACAGACATGGCTCATTCAAGATCTATCCATCATCTATTCGCTGCTTAATCCTCACTTGGGTTGGGGTTGGGGGGGGCTGGAGCCTAGTCAACTCAGGGTGAAGGCAGGAGACACCTGGACAGGTCACCAGTCTATCGCAGGGCCACACTTAGAGACAGACAACCAAGCACACTCACATTCACACCTACGGACAATTTAGAATCAGCAACTAACCTCAGCATGTTTTTGGACGGGCTGCAAGGTGACTCCGTGGTTAGCACTGTTGCCTCGCAGCAAGAAGGTCGCCGGTTCGCGTCCCGGTGAGGACACCTGGGATCTTTCTGCATGGCGCTTGCATGTTCTCCCCGTGCAGCATGGGTTCTCCGGCTTCCTCCCACACAGTCCAAAAACATGTTGAGGTAAATTGGTGATTCTAAATTGTCCGTAGGTGTAAATTTGAGTGTGCTTGGTTGTCTGTCTCTAAGTGTGGCCCTGTGATAGACTGGCGACCTGTCCAGAGTGTCCCCTACCTTCGCCCTAAGTCAGCTGGGATAGGTTCAAGCCCCCCCACAACCCTGGTGAGGTTTAGGCGGTGTATAGATAATGGATGGATGGAATGTTGTGAAGGACCCACGCTGCACAGGGAGAACATGCAAACTCCACACAGAAAGATGCCAGATGTTCTAACCTGGATGTGAACCGGGGATGTTCTAGCTGCAAGCCACCTATCAAATCACATGGTCATTTTA